>NC_135235.1:552627787-552927787 GCF_051348905.1 Ranitomeya variabilis | reverse complement strand
CCTGCTCCGCGCCCATGCCCACGTGCCTTACTCCCTGCCTTCTTCATCTTGGTTGACTGATAAAGATAAGCAGAAAAGTACACACGGCTTTGTGTGCTTATTCCTGAAAAGCTCCGAGTCCTAACAGGTATAGGAAACACTAATTTTCTAAAGTGTGGACTAGACTTTAATATGAGCTAATGTGGCCTACACAAATGTAAAGTGGTGTGTTTGGTGAACTTTATTATTTATTTATTTTTTGGGGGCTGAACTGACAACAGAGAGAGCTGCAGTCACACGGAGACCGTGCAGACAGCCGTAAACGGCGCTGCAAGGCCCAAAAAACCTCCTCTACTTTATCCTATGTAGTGTTTTTCCACAAGTTAGCTGGATACGGGTGGAAAAACACTAATAGGAATTTTTTGAAAAAATGTGCAGCAGCCTGCACTACTTAAAACAAAAGGAAAATTGATTTTACGGAATGACGCAGTGAAGAACCCTGAGCTGGATACAACCAGGCTATGGCTGCTCACAGACTACAGGGCGAGCTGCAGTCACACGGAGACCGTGCAGACAGCCGTTAACGGCGCTGCAAGGCCCAAAAAACCTCCTCTACTTTATCCTATGTAGTGTTTTTCCACAAGTTAGCTGGATACGGGTGGAAAGACACTAATAGGAATTTTATGAAAAAATGTGCAGCAGCCTGCACTACTTAAAACAAAAGGAAAATTGATTTTACGGTATGACGCAGTGAACAACCCTGAGCTGGATACAACCAGGCTATGGCTGCTCACAGACTACAGGGCGAGCTGCAGTCACACGGAGACCGTGCAGACAGCCGTAAACGGCGCTGCAAGGCCCAAAAAACCTCCTCTACTTTATCCTATGTAGTGTTTTTCCACAAGTTAGCTGGATACGGGTGGAAAGTCACTAATAGGAATTATTAGAAAAAATGAGCAGCAGACTACACTACTTGAAAAAAAAAAAAAAGAACAGTATGAGGCAATGAACCACCCTCCCTGAACTGAATACAACCAGCTATGGATGGCCTATGTGGCTGCACTCAGACTAGAGAGTGGGCTGCACTCACACACACACACACACAGACCTTGCAGATCGCTGTGAAAACAGCGCTACAAGGCAAAAGCAAGGTGAATAGTAGGCGAACACAGCGGTTGCTAAATTAGCCTTGCAAAAGCACATTTTTGCAGCTCTTAGCTCTGCTAAATTGTAACAATATTGCAACCCTGTCTGCCTGTGAGATAGAAGCTGAAGCCCTGAGAGGTAACTTTAAGATGTGTTAATTATAATCACACACAACTCTGCAGTGAGGTCAAAAGAGAGCAGCCATCACACATCATTCTGGTAACATACCTTTCATGTAAAATAAGCCTTTGAGGTGGATTCTCATACGTGAAGCACTGTCCAATCAACCTTGCCGCATTTTGTTGAATTTGAGCAGAAAATATAGCCCTCTATACTTCCGAATTCATCCAGCTGCTTCTGTCTTCAGTCATATCATCAATAAACACTAGTGACCCAGTGCTATTGGAAGCTATTCATGCCCATGCAATCACTCTCCCTCAACCATGTTTTACAGAGGATGTGGTGTGTTTTGGATTATGAACCTTGCCAAGCCTTCTACATACTTTCTTCATCCCATCATTCTGGTACAGGTTGATCTTAGTTTCATCTGTCCAAATAATGTTTTTCCAGAACTGGGCTGGCAGCTTTGGATTTTTGGCAAAAATCTTATTTGGCTGTAACGGGCTGGGTGGTGGAACCACTGTGCCGAGACCTAAGGAAAGCCTGGAGGGGTGTAACTAGGTGCCTCACGAAGTCTGACACAAGATACATGGTGGCTGAAGACATTGCGATCCTAGGAGGGACAAAGGAGGTGGGACTAGGTGCTACTCCAAGACTGATAGACAGGCAGATATACCGGAATACGACCACTGAGAACTGACAACTAACAAGAGTGTTTGGGAACAAAATTACAACATTGCACAGGCGACACTCATCAGATGGAGGTGCTTTATATAATGGGTGTCTACCAGTCATTGGCTGGGGACACTTTAAGACAGCGCGTGCTGTCACTTTAAGAGGACAGGACCTTGCGAGTGATCAGGGAACCTGCACGCCAGCATCGGCAGCCGGAGCAGGAAGAGCATGAAGGAAGCCACGATGGTGAGTGAGTCAGCATCTCTGCCAGGGCCGAGAGGCAGGAGGCATACATGCCATTACTACACTGGCATTTCTATTTTTAAGGCTGATTAATGGTTTTCACCTTGTTGTAAATAGACATGAGCGAATATCGTCAGATCCCTCCTTATTTGGCTCGCTAATAGAGCTTACCGAATAGCTGCAGCGGGAACCCAGATACCTGGAGCGCTCCCAATAATCTGGTGTCCGGCGCAATTCTACGATTATCCACTACAGCCCACGCAGCCCATTAAAGAGCTTTTGAGATAACTGTCCCATTACTTTTGGTCCCTTTAAAAAGAGGCAGCTACATATTAAAGAGCTGTACTTCCTAAACTCTTACTCCAATTAGGATATGAATACCCTCAAATTAAGCCTGTGAGTCTGCACTTTAAGTCTACAATGATTATGCAATTGTATCATAGGCAGACACAGACAGCTTGGGGCCTCTGCGCAGTAAATGTGTCTGGGCCCCCCTGCTTTTAAGGCGACAAAGCTGCACACATATGTATGTATATATATATACATATATATATACACACACGGTAATATAGCCACACACAATACATGTACATATTACATGGTCTCCTTTATTATGTATATTGCAGTCCCTTATTATACAGTGCCCTCTCGTTATGTACAGCACCGTCCCTTACATATTGGATTTTATAGAGCCCTGTTTTTTATTACATACTGTCCTGTCTTGTTAGCTGTATAATGCAATGATGGCTGATGGAGCATGGAAAAGCTTCTTTTCTAAAGGAGGAGCTGATGGACTGGTCGTCTGGTCACCAGCCCCTCCATCAGCAGTCATTTTATATCTAACAAGAGAGGGACTATGTAATAAAAGAAGGCGCTGTGAATAACAAAAATAACAAGAATACACTATGTAAGAGACAGCACTGTACATAACAGCACAGGAAGCTATATAATAAGGGAGGGCATCATATATAACTAGAGAGGATGGTACGTAATAAGGGACGGTGTTATACATAACAAAAGAGGAAACTATGTAACTAAGGATGGTGTTATACATAATAAGTGTGTACACTATATACTAAGGGATTGTGCTATACATAAAAAGTGACTACACTATATACTGAGGGATGGCGCTATACATAATAAGCGAGTACACTATACACTAAGGGACTGTGCTATATATAAGTGAGTACACTATATACTAAGGGATTGTGCTATACATAATAAGTGAGTACACTTTATACTAAGGGACTGTGTTAGACATAATAATAACATCTTCCTCCACCTCCCCCTGTTCCTAAATCCATTATAAATCCCCCTTCCTCCCATCCCAATCCAGGGGATGGATAAACTGGCCAGATTGCCCTCATTATTAGCCACCCTGCAGGGGCCCCCAGGAGCCTCCGGGCCCCGGTGCAGCCACACCGGTTGAACCGACGGTATGTCCGCCTATGAATTGTATTTTGAATATGTTTTGGTAAACAGCTAAAATGCCAAACTGCTGTTACTGTCCAAATATTTCTAGACCTAACTATAGGTGTAGATGAGGCTGCTGAGTTCAGGTCAGGAAAGCCACCATTCTTAACACTGTGGTCCATACTTGGATCAAGAATATCGGATGTGTGAAACTAATCAATGAAAAACAAAGTAATATTCTTGTAGATCTAATACTTTTTACATGGCTAACAAAATGAAATTGTGTTGAAAAGCAAGCTTTCGAGACCACTTAGGTCTCCTCCTCATGCTTGATAACCTAACAGGCTTTTCGAAATGTAGATCCAATACTAGATTAGTTTGGCCAATCCTTGAATATAACATGAAAGTCACCTATTTTCTCACGTATCTGAAGAGAATAGTTTCATCCCATTTCCTTTAGTCATATATATTAAAGTAGCTGTATCAGTCACATACATGTGCAATGATCAAAAGCTTCTCAAATTCTATAGGTCTTTTTTTTTTTAGTAAGAATCAATGCCCTAGATATTTTCTGAATTGAATGGCAGGGGGCCTGTACTGTATAGCACGTTAGGGAGCAGACAGAGACCTCCTTTTGATGTTTCTCTGTAGCATTTCCAGAGGGAGTTAAAAGTAGGCCAAAGATGACGGCCATTTAATATTGTCTGAAATTTTTACTGGTATCTGACATAATGGAAGTGCAAGATAAATATATTTTCTGCTGAGTGGAGAGATCACATACTTTAGACTAATTAAGATGGTACTGTGTTATTCAGTGAGCCTGGGTCAGTAGCAAATGCATCAGAGAGTAGCATGCAGCAGTGATATCATGCTGTTTGGGGTGCTGTGGGGAAATTATATTGTATATATGGGGCTTTGGGGCCATTATACTGTATCGGTGACTGGGTGGCCATAATACTGTATTGGATATTTTGGGGACCATCATTCTATATCATGGGGAACTGTGGTGGAGATCATACTGCATGGGGAGCTGTGATGGACATCATAGTGAATATTTGGGGGCTGTTGTGTTACATGTAAGTCCGCAAGGACAGGGTCCTCTCCCCTCTGCACCAGTCTGTCATTGTAAATTTGTTTACTGTAAACGTTATCTATAACCCTGTACGTAACCCCTTTTCTCATGTACAGCACCATGGAATTAATGGTGCTATATAGATAAATAATAATAATAATAATAATAATAATGGGCAGCTGCAGTAATTATCATACTGCTTAAGAGGACAGTGTGAAGGGGGGTACAGTTTGGAGAGGACAACATGGTGGGCAGGAAAAAGACATAGTGTGAAAAACTGGCACAGTATGAATATGGAGAGGGGGTAGCATGAAATGGGGGCACAGTATGGAGAGAGGATAGCATGGTGGGGGGACTTTGTGCAGCTATAGAGAGTGTAAGAGACAACATTGGAGAGGGGACAGCAATAGCATTGGCCATGGATCATTGGGGCAGACGGTGTGGTGATTACACAGTAGCTGATAATGGCAGACAGTGTAGTTATACATCAATAAGGTGGACAGTGTGGAGGGTGCAGCTCATAAGAGCAGACATTTTGGACACCATATACATAGGAGGCTTGTTTAGGTAATAATATGGACAGATATTTTTATGCAGAGGGCATTTCAATGACACTCTTATTTTTAAGGGCACCATGTCGGGATGTAGCGCAGAAGACCGGAGAAAAGGGATTCTGCAGGGAAGAGATGTGATAGTGAAAAGTCACCATCGCATCTGTACACGATGGAGACGGAAAGATAGAAACTATTCAGAGAAGATTTCACCCAGGGCTGCCACCAGGAATTTCAGGGCCTTATACTGGCAACATTTTCGGGCCCCCTTGAGACTCCGCTCAGGCTCCACCCTAGCTCTGCTTCCAACCTTCCACAGTCCCACTACACAGTCTTGGAAATACTCCACTTCTGCACCACATCCTCATCAATCACATATTAACAGTTCCCATCTAACACCAGATCACATACACAACCAGCAACTTTTGTTTTGGCCAAAAGATCTTTTAAGCCGCCACCACGACAAGGTAGACTCTTTTGGCAGCACCCTACTCTAAACTATTAAACATTTGTTAATATATCCTGTACTCTTTAAAGGTATCTTTTTATGTATATTTCTTCAAAGGAATGTGTTACATACATTTTTTAAAATGAACAATAATACCATATACAAGGAACAAATACCGTCACACCATGACTAGACCATATATTACCACCACACAGTGACCAAATAATATTACATACAAGGAGCAAATACTGCCACACCATGACCAGACCACATATTACCACCACATAGTGACCAAATACCACATACAAGAAACAAATACCGCCAAACCATGACCAGACCATATAGTACCACCACACACAAGAAACAAATACCACCACACAATGACCAGACCACATATCACCACCACATAGTGAATGAATAATACTACATACAGTATAGACCAAAAGTTTGGACACACCTTCTCATTTAAAGATTTTTCTGCATTTTCATGACTATGAAAATTGTAAATTCACACTGAAGGCATCGAAACTATGAATTAACACATGTGGAATTATATACTTAACAAAAAAGTGTGAAACAGCTGAAAATATGTCTTATATTCTAGGTTCTTCAAAGTAGCAACCTTTTGCTTTGATGACTGCTTTGCACACTCTTGGCATTCTCTTGATGAGCTTCAAGAGGTAGTCACCGGAAATGGTTTTCATTTCACAGGTGTGCCCTGTCAGGTTTAATAAGTGGGATTTCTTGCCTTCTAAATGGGGTTGGGACCATCAGTTGTGTTGAGCAGAAGTCTGGTGGATGTACAGCTGATAATCCTACTGAATAGACTGTTAGAATTTGTATTATGGCAAGAAAAAAGCAGCTAAGTAAAGAAAAACGAGTGGCCATCATTACTGTAAGAAATAAAGGTCAGTCAGTCCGAAAAATTGGGAAAACTTTGAAAGTGTCCCCAAGTGCAGTTGCAAAAACCTTCAAGCGCTACAAAGAAACTGGCTCAAATGAGGACTGCCCCAGGAAAGGAAGACCAAGAGTCATCTCTGATTCTGAGGATAAGTTTATCTGAGTCACCAGCCTCAGAAATCGCAGGTTAACAGCAGCTCAGATTAGAGACCAGGTCAATGCCACACAGAGTTCTAGCAGCAGACACATCTCTACAACAACTGTTAAGAGGAGACTTTGTGCAGCAGGCCTTCATGGTTAAATAGCTGCTAGGAAACTACTGCTAAGGACAGGCAACAAGCAGAAGAGACTTGTTTGGGCTAAAGAACACAAGGAATGGACATTAGACCAGTGGAAATCTGTGCTTTGGTCTGATGAGTCCAAATTTGAGATCTTTGGTTCCAACTACCGTGTCTTTGTGTGACGCAGAAAAGGTAAACGGATGGACTCTACATTCCTGGTTCCCATCGTGAAGTATGGAGGAGGAGGTGTGATGGTGTGGGGGTGCTTTGCTGGTGGTGACACTGTTGAGGATTTATTCAAAATTGAAGGCATACTGAACCAGCATGGCTACCACTGCATTTTGCAGTGGCATGCTATTCTATCTGGTTTGCGTTTAGTTGGACCATCATTTATTTTTCAACAGGACAATGACCCCAAACACACCTCCAGGCTGTGTAAGGGCTATTTGACCAAGAAGGAGAGTGATGGGATACTAAGCCGGATGACCTGTCCTCCACAATCACCAGACCTGAACCCAATCGAGATGGTTTGGGGTGAGCTGGACCGCAGAGTGAAGGCAAAAGGGCCAACAAGTGCTAAGCATCTCTGGGAACTCCTTCAAGATTGTTGGAAGACCATTTCTGGTGACTACCTCTTGAAGTTCAGCAAGAGAATGCCAAGAGTGTGCAAAGCAGTCATCAAAGCAAAAGGTTGCTACTTTGAAGAACCTAGAATATAAGACATATTTTCAGTTGTTTCACACTTTTTTGTTAAGTATATAATTCCACATGTGTTAATTCTTAGTTTTGATGCCTTCAGTGTGAATTTACAATTTTCATAGTCATGAAAATACAGAAAAATTTTTTAATGAGAAGGTGTGTCCAAACTTTCGGTCTGTACTGTACAAGAAACAAATACGGCCACACCATGGCCAGACCACATATTACAACCACATAGTGACCTAATACTACAATACTGATCATTAATGAAAAAAAACACAATACTAATTTTACCATAAGTGCCATTATACATAGGAGATTGTATATAATACACAGTGTATATGTCACGACTCAGCTGTCGGGTGACCAGTGGCTCCTTCACTGTCCCTAACACTAGGGAGCACCCTAGCTCACCCTATTCCAAGATGGAACCTTCAACTTAATGTTCCTAGAGGACAAACACACCAAGTCACACACCACCAAACGTCTCCGATCAGACACACTCTTATATTTGGATCCCATCTTCTTCAAATTATTAGTAATTCCCCGCCATACGGATGTAATAGATGATGAAAACCGTTCCTCTTCAGGTAGTTCAGAAGAACGATTCTTATTAAATGAGCTGAACTGAGGACGAAACCCATACACCCCTGAAAAACGGGGACTTAGCAGTAGATTCACGACAACCATTATTTACTGCGAATTCGGCTAATGGTAAATAGGTAACACAGTCTTCCTGATTTTCAGATACAAAACACCTGAGGTACGTCTCTAGATTCTGGTTAACCCGTTCAGTCTGCCCATTAGACTGTGGGTTAAAAGAAGAAGAAAATTACAAGTGGATCCGCAGACGAATGCAAAATTCCCTCCAAAACTTGGAAACAAACTGTACACCCCAGTCAGAAACAATGTCGGTCAAGATCCCATGTAATTTTACATGTAATCCCATGTAATTTTACAATTTCCCTGATGAAAACTTGCGACAAAGACTTGGCATTTGGTAAAGCTGGTAATGCAATAAAATGAGACATCTTACTGAATCTACCCACGACCACCAAAATTACTGTATTCCCCACCAACACGGGTAGATCCATGATAAAAATCGACCGACAAATGAGTCCAAGGTCTACTGGGAATCTACATATGTTGGAGAACCCCCGACGGACGAGTATGAGAGGTCTTAGAATGCGCACAGACACTGCAGGCGGCTATATACTCCTGGGGATCCTGATGAACCCCTGGCCACCAAAGAAAAAAGCCAAGTAATAAGATCAGTTGTGTTTTTTTTTACCAGGATGTCCGGCCAAGACCGAATCATGATGTTCACTAAGGACTCTTAGTTAAAGATTAACAGGAACAAATTAGTTTACCTAATGAACAGGCAGCAGGGACATCCCCCTGAGCATCAACGACCTCTCTTTCAAGATCGGAGCATACAGACGCTATAACCACCCCTTTTTGTAGAATAGGTTCACAATTATTTCCTCCCCCAGGAAAAGAACAAGATAACATATCTCCCTTAAAGCTCTTGTTCCCCGACCTATATGTGACAAAAAAGTTAAACCTGGTAAAGAACAATGGCCATCTTAGCTGTTGAGGCGTTAGATGTTTCGCCGATTCCAAATATACAAGATTCTTATGATCCGTGATCACCATAATTGGATGAACCGCTCCCTCCAAAAAATGACGCCACTCTTCAAAAGCCCACTTGCCAAGAGTACTGATGCTATAATTTTTCTCTGCAGATGACAGTTTTTTTTTTAAATATGTGCATGGACGCCACTTACCAGGAGACGCACCCTGCGACAACACAGCCCCCACTCCCACCTCAAACGCGTCAACCTCGATGATAAAAGGCTGAGAGATGTCAGGCTGTATGAGGATCGGCGCAGATGAAAAACACCTCTTCAAAGTATCGAAAGCCTCCCTGGCCAGACTGGACCACTTGGAAAAGTCTGTCCATTTACTAGTCATATCTGTCAGAGGTTTGACTACTGCCAAAAAGTTTTTGATGAACTTATGGTAGAACTTGGTGAAACCTAAAAACCTTTGTAATGCCTTCAAATCCTCAGGACAATCCCAATCCAATACCGCCTGGACTTTCGCCGGATTCATTTGAAAACTGGTGGATGACAACACATATCCTAGGAAAGGAATCTCCTCAACCGAGAACATACATTTCTCTAGTTTGACAAATAATTTATTGTATCTGAGTACGATGTAAGACCTGCCTGACACATACCTGATGTGACTCAAGGTCAGTTGAATAAATTAATATATCATCCAGATAGCATGATACAGTGACTGGCGTCATTGTGAATTGTTGTTCCAGGACTTGTAGTTCCACAAGTGTTTGTTTTGTTATAAGGGGGCTTACAGGGTTAGTTGGAGAGCAGGGCGGGACTGACTAACCACACACCTCCCACCTATGGGGGTGGTTACAGGTACATAATGTGACCAGGGTTTGGGTCACATGATCAGAGTGTATGGACCTGAATGGTCAGGGTGTGAGGTCCTGGTTGGCCTGTGTGTTGGAATGTCTTGGAGTGGACTGGATTCCTGGAAGCACATGGTGAAGCCATGGACTGAAGGCCTGTGTGCGTTGGAAGTTCCTGGGACTGGTCCTCCTGAATAGCACATGGAGAGGTCATATGTGCAGAGTCTGTGACGTTACTGTATTGGGGAAGCTACCGTCTGAGACTGTTGGGTGTCCTGGTGAGCAAGGCATCGTCCGGGACGGTGATCCCAGTTAGGCAGCTTTCCTGGGAACAAGGACTGACAAGAAGTCAACGTGTGGAGCAGGAGCTCCAGGAAGGTAACTCCAGATAAAGTGGGTTATGGGCAGAGAAATATCTACAATTGGAACAGACTGTCGGTGGTTATTACGTTTCGTTGATTTATATAATGAACTGTTTGTGACGCAGTTTATGAGTCTAAATAAGCCGGAATAGACTGTTTTCGTGAGAAACCGTGCCTGAGTGCCTTAATCCCGTTGCCAAGCGAGTGTCCCCCAACACACTCAGGGAGCGCTATCTCACAATAGATAACCACAAATCTGCCTACTAGATGAGTAAAGATGTCATTTACAAAGTGCTGAAAGACGGCAGGCGCGTTCGTCAACTCAAATGGCATCACCAGGTTCTCATAGTGTCCCTCAGGCGTATTGAATGCTGTTTAACACTCATCCCCCTCATTAATGCGAATGAGATTGTACGCCCCCCTGAGGTCCAGTTTTGAAATCCATTTTGCTCCTACAATCTGATTAAAGAGGTCCGGGATGAGAGGGAGATGATATGGATCCCAGACCGTGATCATATTGAATTTGTGGAAATCTAGGCATGGGCGTAACCCCTCATCTTTTTTCTTTACAAAAAAGAACCCCACGGCAATGGGGGATAAGGATAGTCAGATATGACTTTTTGCCAAACTTTCTGCAATATAGTCCTGCATGGCTTGCCTTTCTGGACCTGAGATATTATGCAGTCTGCTCTAAGCAGCTTGGCAACAGGAACAAGATTAACAGTGCAGTCATAACGACGATGGGGAGGAAGTTTTTGGCACCCCTGCTCCGAGAATACATCCCCAAAGTCAGAAAGGTATTTCGGCACAGATTGGGTATTTACCCTAGCAAGCCGAGTACCCAAGCAGTGTCCTTGACAATACTCACTCCATTTCCTGAGTCTGCCAATTTACCACAGGATTGTGCAGCGTGAACCAAGGATGTCCAAAAACCACAGACCCTCTAGCACATAACAGTCTGTTACCTCAGAGTGCATGGCCCCTACTTGAAGATGTAAAAATCTGACAACTTGAGTAAAATAACCCTGTCTCAAAGGAGTGGAGTCGATGGAGATTATGGGTATACGTTTGGACAGAGTGTGTGGATTGAGGCCTCGGACCTGGATGAACTTAGCGTAGATCAAGTTAAACCTCACCCCACTGTCCAGAAATGCAGACACATCTACCTTAATTTCACCCAGGTGAATTTTAGCTGGCAGAAAAAATTGTGTCCTACCCACGGAGGTGATGAGTACACCTGGGTTGCTAACCACCATGCAATCCAGGCCTCTTAGTTTTCCGGCGGCCATTTACTGTGAGGTCAGGAAGGACATGTGCCCACAAAATAGCTCTTTTTACCACAGTGAAAACACACTCTCCCTTTTCACCGAACAAGTTTTCCAGAATGAGTTGCCACACCCACTTGCATGGGTTCCTCAGATGACTCAGTCCCAATCTCCCTTGGCCCAGGACCTCCAGCATTCAGGGCTGTCTCCCTAAGTCTCCGGCGAAGACGGCGATCAACCTGGATTGCCAGAGACGTGGCCGCCTCAAGGGAGACTGGGGTCTCATACAGGGCCAAAGCATCCTTCACCCTTAATGAAAGCCTCTTACAGAACTGGCTACGGAGTGTAGGAGCGAGATTACTATCACCACGCGTTGCTCCTCTGTACCTGAGGAAACAGGATGTAATCTAAAGTACAGTTTACAGGCCTCTCTGAAAACAACAAACTTGCCACGCCCTCCTGAGAACCTGTCAGGCAAAGCGATCTTGGGCTCCACTACGGTTTGCCTAGGAGACGTGATACCTACACCAGATGTATTTTATGGTGCTGCAAAACAACCGTGCGTAGATCTGCCAGCCCAAGGCTGAGCTGCTGCAGTTGCCCTGTAAGAGCAGTAATAGGATCCAAAATGGATAGAAAAAAAATGGTTACAGTAAGAGCTAATATCACGACTCAGCTGTCGGGTGCCCAGGACCAGGGGTTCCTTCCCTGTCTCTAACACTAGGGGGAACCCTAGCTCACCCTGTTCCCCGGGATACTTCTGATGGTGAAGATTAGGGTTGAGCGACTTTGACCTTTTTAGGGTCGAGTCATGTTTTGCGAAACCCGACTTTTTGAAAAGTCGAGTCGGGCGAAATCGGCCGATTACTGCGAAAAGTCGAGGATCGGCCGGAACACAAAACCCTATGCACGTCAATGGGGATTTTTTTTTTTCTCTCTCTCTCCCTCTCCCTCCTCCGTCCCATATTCCCCTCCGTCCCAGCACAGAAAATCTCGTGTTACACATTGCAAATCCCTACTGCGCACAAGCGATAAAATGATGATAGCCGTGCACGCCCCTAACCCTTATGTCATCACTCTGCCCACACTCCTTCATTGGCTGAAAAAATGGCGCTAAACGCGTCATACGAAACGCGACTTTGGCGCCAAGATCGCGTACCGCATGGCCGACCCCACACAGGGATCGGGTCGGGTTTCATGAGACGCCGACTTTGCCAAAAGTCGGCGACTTATGAAAATGAACGATCCGTTTCGCTCAACCCTAGTGAAGATGCCAGGGCCACGTATCTTGCCTTATCTCCTGAATCAGCCCTCCATCTGTTCTCTTCCCCCACCCAGGGAAGAGGGGAGCTGCCGTGCACTGCAGTACACCAACCCAACGAACAAGGGTAACTGAAAATACCAGGCATACAAATATTCACTCACATATAACAGAGGAATACACCTGGGAGTGGAGGATGGGAAAAAAACAACGTAAGAGGAGGAAAGGGAATTATCACACTTACAAACTCACACAACAGTCACAGTAACTCCTAACTCCTTCAAACTCTTCATATAAGCACCAAAACACCTGTCCTCCAAGCCATGCAGCATAAGCTAACTATGACGTGTTTCAATCAGGACCCAGATTACAAAGGGGATAGGAGTGGCTAACCGAGCTCAGCAGAGAGCTCAGACTCTCAGAGCTCCCAACATGCCAAAATAAACACCATTTAAAAAGGTGAAGTGCTTCTTTTCAGCGCAGAAGTAGAAGCAATCAGACGCTGCAGTCTTCTGGCTCCTCTATGTTGCGGTAACCCTGTGACAGTATAGTGTCAGTGTACACGTAATACAGTGATCACCGGTGACATACACATGAGCTCTGTATATAGTGTCAGTGTACAGATAATACAGTGATAACCAGTGACATTATACACAGGAGCTCTGTATATAGCATATACACTCACTGGCCACTTTATTAGGTACACCTGTCCAACTTCTTGTTAACACTTAATTTCTAATCAGCCAATCACATGGCGGCAACTCAGTGCATTTAGGCATGTAGACATGGTCAAGACAATCTCCTGCAGTTCAAACCGAGCATCAGTATGGGGAAGAAAGATGATTTGAGTGCCTTTGAACGTGGCATGGTTGTTGGTGCCAGAAGGGCTGGTCTGAGTATTTCAGAAACTGCTGATCTACTGGGATTTTCACGCACAACCATCTCTAGGGTTTACAGAGAATGGTCCGAAAAAGAAAAAAAATCCAGTGAGCGGCAGTTCTGTGGGCGGAAATGCCTTGTTGATGCCAGAGGTCAGAGGAGAATGGGCAGACTGGTTCGAGCTGATAGAAAGGCAACAGTGACTCAAATCGCCACCCGTTACAACCAAGGTAGGCCTAAGAGCATCTCTGAACGCACAGTGCGTCGAACTTTGAGGCAGATGGGCTACAGCAGCAGAAGACCACACCGGGTACCACTCCTTTCAGCTAAGAACAGGAAACTGAGGCTACAATTTGTACAAGCTCATCGAAATTGGACAGTAGAAGATTGGAAAAACGTTGCTTGGTCTGATGAGTCTCGATTTCTGCTGCGACATTCGGATGGTAGGGTCAGAATTTGGCGTAAACAACATGAAAGCATGGATCCATCCTGCCTTGTATGGAGCATCTTTGGGATGTGCAGCCGACAAATCTGCGGCAACTGTGTGATGCCATCATGTCAATATGGACCAAAATCTCTGAGGAATGCTTCCAGCACCTTGTTGAATCTATGCCACGAAGAATTGAGGCAGTTCTGAAGGCAAAAGGGGGTCCAACCTGTTACTAGCATGGTGTACCTAATAAAGTGGCCGGTGAGTGTAGTGTACAATACGTTGTTAAACTAATGACATTATACACAGGAGCTCTGTATATAGTGTCAGTGTACATGTAATACAGGGATCACCAGTGACATTATACACAGGAGCTCTGTATATAGTGTCACTGCACAAATAATACAGTGATCATCGGTTACATTATACTATACGCAGGTACTCTGTATATAGTATCAGTGTATAGTGTCAGTGTACAGGTAACGCACTGACTCACCGGTGATGTCTATAGTTGAGGTCCTTCATCTTCATCCAGTAGAGACCACCATCACTTCTTCCAGCCAGGACTCGTATCTGCGGAAAATAACACAGTTATCTAACACATTCCCCAATTTTTCCCCAACCTCTACACTACGCCAGATGAAGAAAAAAAGCAACCGTGACGCCCTGAACAGTAACAGGACCTTTCCTCCCCCACATTGAAAACAGTAGCCTAAAAAAAAGTATCCTTTAATTAGCCCCTAAAGTAATAATGTCCCACATCCTGTCCTCCCATTCCGGACCCCACGTGTCTTTTCATTCTGGACTCTACATGTACTCCCATTGTGGACCCGCATGTCCTTCCATTCTGGGCCCCAAGTGTCCTCTCGTTCTGGAACCAAAGATTCCTCCCATTCTGGAACCAAAGATTCCTCCCATTCTGGACCCCACATCTCTTTCCATTCTAGACTCCACGTGTACTCCCATTTTGGACCCCATGTGTCCTCCTATTCTGGACCCCAAGTGTCCTTCCATTCTGGACCCAAAGTGTCCTTCCATTCTAGACCCAAAGTGTCCTCCCATTCTGGACCACACGTATCCTCCCATTCTGCCGCATGTCTCTCTATACTGCCCACCTTGTCTGTCCATATTGCCCTCATGTCTCTCCATATTGCCCCTATGTCTCTCCATACTGCCCCATAGTGATTCATAGTAGAATAATGCATCCCATAGTCATCCATAGCAGTATAATTCATCCCATAGTCATATATAGTAATATAATGCACCCCATAGTCATCCATAGTAGTATAATGCACCCCATAGTCATTCATAACAGTATAATGCATCCCATAGTCATACATAGTAGTATAGTGCACCCCATAGTCATCCATAGTAGTATAATGCACCCCATAGTCATAAATAGTAGTATAATAGTATAATACACCCCATATTTATATATAGTAGTACAATGCACCCCACAGTTATATATAGTAGTATAATGCACCTCCATAGTCATATATAATAGTATGATGCACCCCATAGTCATATATAGCAGTATAATGCGCCCCACAGTTATATATAGTAGTATAATGCACCCCTATAGTCATATATAGTAGTATAATGCACCCCAATAGTTATATATACTGGTATAATGCACTTCAATAGTCATGTATAATAGTATAATGCACCTCATAGTGCTATACAGAAGTATAATGCACCCCCATAGTAATATAATGCACCACATAGTCATATATAGCAGTATAATGCTCCCCCATAGTAGTATAATGCACCCATATAGTCATATACAGCTCTGGCAAGAATTAAGAGTTCAGTTTGTCTGATTTTTCTCTTTATAACTATTTTTGAGTAAAATATAAATTTTTCATTTATTCTATAAACTGACAACATGTCTCTGAATTTCCAAGCAATACATTTTGTTTTGTTTTTTCTGAAAAGGAGAAATGGTCAAAATTACAAAAAAAAACCCAGTGCTTTCAGACCTCAAATAATGCAAAGAAAACAAGTTCATAAATATTTATTATTATTACTTATTATTTTAGCGCCATTTATTCTATGGCGCTTTACATGTGAGGAGTGGTATACATAATAAACAACAAGTCCCTGCTCTTTGCTTTCATATGGTATGTTCATCCAGCTCTCCTATGAAGTGCACATAATACATCACCCAGCTTTGCACATAGACTTCCCTGCTCTTTGCTTTCATATGGTATGCCTTTCAGCTAACCCCAGCTTGCCCTGTGTTATTTATGACATTGTTTACTTAGTCTTGATTGTATGCATCTGGTCCACCCTTAATTCTCTGACCAAGATGAGCAGAGACCACTCCTCTCTGCTCCACACCTGAACGCACTTAGTTTTCCATATATTGCATAGCACAAGTCTGCTAGACTTCAGTCTGCAGTGTGATTTCTAGAAGTGTGTTCTAAAAGTGTGGATTACAGTAGAATTAAAACCTGAATTGGAACTGAAGGTAACTGGCCAGTCACTGTAAACAATGTTTCTGTTTGTTGTCACTTTTACCCCTATAATCTTTCACTTTCTGCTACCTCCCCCAATCCCCACACCAAGTAAGGAACTGTTCATCTCCTCTTCAATCCTCCCCATCCATCTCACCTCCTCCTCTGAACTGTTCCTTAACATACAATCCTCTGTCTCAAAGCACAGGCAGCCCCCTCATGCTCTCTCCTGCTCCCACCTGCTAACACTATCTCTGCTCCTTCTCACTGCTGGTGATATCTCTACAAATCATGGTCCTCCTCACCACATTCCCACAGTCATTTCTACCTCCCATCCACGCTCCATCACAAACTTCCGTAACCTCTCTAACCTTATACCCATTCGCCCAGCCCCCGCTTCCCCAGTCCCACTAACAGGAGCTCTGTGGAACGCTCGCTCTGTCTGTAACAAGCTTTCCTACATCCATGATCTTTTTGTTACTACCAAACTTTCCTTCCTCGCCATCACCGAAACCTGGCTCACCCCTTCTGACACAGCCTCTCCTGCTGCACTCTCTTACGGTGGCTTCCACCTTTCTCACACACCCCGCCCCAGCAGCAAGCATGGTGGAGGAGTTGGTTTTCTCCTGTCAGATAACTGCTCCTTCACCCCAATCCCACTGCCACCCTCTGTTACCCTCCCTTCCTTTGAGGTGCACTCTGTGCGCATCTACTCCCCCTCCAACCTCCAACTGGCTGTCATTTACCGCCCCCCAGGGCCAGCCACCATCTTCTTTGACCACTTCACCACCTGGCTACTTCATTTCCTTTCTGCAGACATCCCCACTATCATCATGGGCGATTTCAACATCCCCATTGACACTTCCCTCTCAGCTGCCACTAAACTTCTATCTCTCTCTTCCTCCTTCGGCCTCACTCAATGGTCTTCTGCAGCCACTCACAAAGATGGTCACACACTGGACCTCATCTTCACCCGCCTCTGCTCCCTATCTAACCTCTCTAACTCACCTCTTCCTCTCTCTGACCACAACCTTCTCACATTCTCATCTCTCTTCACTCCATGTCTAGAGTCCCCACCCCACAAACTTTCACACCCTCGCAGAAATCTTAAACATCTTGACCTACATTCATTCTCTGAATCCCTCCTCCCTCTCACAGACATAAGTTCCATACACAACGCGGATGACGCTGCCGCTCTATATAACACCACAATAGCTGTAGCTTTGGAATCTGCTGCCCCACTTACACATACCAAAGCTTGCAAAATCAACAGACAGCCCTGGCACACCAGCCTGACCAAAGAACTGAGGTGAGCTTCCAGGGCTGCTGAGCGCAGATGGAAAAGATCCCACTCCAACGACCACTTAATCGCATTCAAACAGTCCCTCACTACTTTCAAGACCGCACTCGCCACAGCTAAACAAACCTACTTCTCATCTCTCATATCCTCCCTGTCTCACAACCCTAAACAGTTATTCAACACCTTCAATTCTCTCCTCCGTCCCCCAGCACCTCCTCCCTCCTCACTTATCTCTGCTGAAGACTTTGCCTCATTCTTCAAGCAGAAGATTGATAACATCAGAGATAGTTTTGGTCAACAAGCCCCAGAGCCCTTCCTCCCAACTTCCCTACCCTCCACCTCCAAAACCAACTACTCCACCATTACAGAAGATCAACTCGCCACTCTACTCTCAAGATCGCATCTCACCACCTGTGCACTTGACCCGCTCCCATCCCACCTCATCCCAAACCTCACCACAATCTACCTAACCCATCTCTTCAACCTATCACTAACAACTGGTGTTTTCCCCTCAAGCTTTAAACAAGGTTACATGCAACGTTTTTTGGTGGCGACGGACCGACGCAACACGACGCAACCGTCGCACGACGGTTGCGACGTGTGGCAAAGCGTCGCACTGCGTCGCTAATGCAAGTCTATGGAGAAAAAACGCATCCTGCAAGCACTTTTGCAGGATGCGTTTTTTCTACAAAACGACGCATAGCGACGTGCAGTGCACGACGCTAGTGTGAAAGTAGCCTAAAGCACCAGGACAACCATCAATACATTAAGATATCACCACAACCAACATAAGTACAGAAATACGTGACCAGAACCACCCTCAGTACATATACACCACCATACATACACCATACAGGAATATGGCACCAGAGCCAGTTTTATTGCAAACTGTATTTGTTGCATGACGGATATAAAAACCATCTTACTTATACTTGTATAATGGGGTCTATTTAGCTTCTATTGGGATATCCGGCAAATGCTGCGCACCTTGAATGAAACCAAACGGCCCCCATTATGGTTAAATAATATTAGTTTCCATTACTGTCCTTGGGTTTGACATTTAAAACATAGGATGTTAGGGGTGAGTATCCCTATTTTTCCATGGTATAGTGCAAATGGTCTGCAAGCAATGAATGATTCCATATCTATGAAATCACATTACCTGTTGAGCCTCACCTCTAAAGCTCTTAAAGGGACTCTGTCACCTGAATTTGGAGGGAACAATTTTCAGTCATATGGGCGGGGTTATCGGGTGTTTGATTCACCTTTTCCTTACCCGCTGGCTGCATGCTGGCTGCAATATTGGATTGAAGTTTATTCTCTGTCCTCCGTAGTACATGCCTGCACAAGGCAATCTTGCCTTACGCAGGCGTGTACTATGGAGGACAGAGAATGAACTTCAATCCAATATTGCAGCCAGCGGGTAAGGAAAGGGTGAATCAAACACCCGAAAACCCCGCCCATATGACTGAAAATTGTTCCCTCCAAATTCAGGTGACAGAGTCCCTTTAAGCACTTGTGGCGCCCCTAGGGGTATTTACCACAAAAATAGTTATTGACACCAAATACAAATACTAGAATAGCAAGACTGCACTACCATCTCCAGCCAGAAGGGGGAGCTCCAGAGACTCCCCTTGATCTATTCTGGTCTGAGTGAAGGACTGGCAGTTGGGTTGAGGAGCTGAAAGTGAGAGGTCGTATAACTGAACTCCTAACAGTCCTATGATGGATTATAGGCCCGTAATACCCATAGTAGGAAAAGAGGAATAGAGAAAAAGGACATTGTGAGAACCGGGTAGCAATAACCTCTACCCAGAATAGGCGCAGAGACGGATACCAGATCCGTGGCTATATTCATTACATATAATACAGCAACCGGAAGGAAGTGAGGTGATATCAGCTTCACCAGGGTAAGACGCAGCAACAGACACAGAGTTCAGCGGTACTCCCAGAGGGGGTAAGCCGACAAAAAGGACTCGGGTTGTCCGTCGAACCAGAGCATAGAAGAGACAGATTGGGTCGGCAGCCAGTTCACAAACAGCAGCAGGGCCATACAGAAACTGCGCATAATAAGAGGTGGAAATCCTAACAGGGTCAAAGTAATTCAGAGTTCTTATACAGACTCCGGTGACAGTATTGGTTGCAAATCCCTTTTTGTTGAAGTAAACTGGTTAAACGTTTCAGCGCCTCAGTCTTTCATTTGGACAATAGCCATCGATCCAGGATCGGGGTCATCACAACTGAGAGGACCTGCTGCTGATCAAGTAAGTGTCTGTTCCTTCATGATATCCCTTGCACTGTGCATCGCCTGAGGCCACAGCACCGGGTCAAGCCACTAGTGACATCCCCCTCAAGAGACAGACCTCATTGATCTGGTGCTGGTTACCTCGGTCTCCCGGGCGTCACACACTTTTTTAACCTTTGCTGGTGAGGTAACAATTCTAGTGGAAGTGGTCATCAGAGCTTGTTACCTGAGCCATTGCGGGAAAGGGGGGTACCTTAGGGTACTGTTACCTTAGTCTCTGTCCCATTCCTTTTCATGGGGCTGACGGTTCATGTGTGCGGGGGGGGGGGGGGGCGCGCAACAGTGTCCAGAGCATGGAGCAGATACCAGGAGACAAGCCAGGAGATACCAGGAGACGTGGAAAGGGCCGTAGGAGGGCAACAACCCAGCAGTACCTCCTTCTTTGTGCAAGGAGGAACAGAAGGAGCAGTGCCAGAGCCCTGCAAAATGACCTCCAGCAGGCCGCTAACATCCATGTGTCTGTCAAATTGTTGGAAACAAACTCCATGAGGGTGGTATGAAGGCTTGAAGTCCACAAGTGGGTTTTGTGCTTACAGCCCAACACAGTGCAAGGTGATTGGCATTTGTCAGAGAACACCAAGATTGGCAGATTCGATATTGGTGCCCTGTGCTCTTCACGGTTGAGAGCAGGTTCACACTGAGCACATGTGACAAAAGTGACAGAGTCACCATGGAGAACGTTCTGCTGCCTGTAACATCCTCCAGCATGACTGGTTTGGCAGTGGGAGAGTAATTGTGTGGGGACGCATTTCTTTGGAGGGCCGCAGAGCCCTCCATGTGCTAACCAAAGCTACCCTGATTGCCATCGGGATGAGATCCTCAGACCCATTGTTAGACCATATGCAGGTGCAGTGGGCACTGGGTTCCTTCTGATGCATGACAATGATAGGCCTCATGTGGCTAAAGTTCCTGCATGATGAAAGCATTGATGCTATGGACTGGCCTGTCCGTTCTCCAGACTTGAATCCAATCGAACACATCTGGGACATCATGTCTCGTTCCAATCACCAACGCCACATTGCACCACAGACTGTCCGGGAGTTGATTCATGCTTTAATCCAGGTCTGGGAGGAGAACACTCAGCAGAACATCCGCTGCCTCGTCAGGAGCATGTCTGGCCATTATAGGGAGGTTATACAGGCACGTGGAGGCCACACACACTACTGAGCTTCATTCCCTTGTCTTGAGGCATTTCCACTGTAGCTTGATCAGCCTGTAAATTGATTTTTCACTTTGATTGTGAGTATCAATCCAAATTCAGACCTCCATAGGATATTCATTTTGATTTCCATTGATCATTTTTATTTTTTATTGTTCTCAACGCATTACATTATGCGAAGAATAAATAATTGCAACCGGAGTATTTCGTTCAGTGATATCTAGATGTGGTATTTTAGTGTTCCCTTTATTTTTTTAGCAGTATATATATATATATATATATATATATATATATATATATATATACTCGTATATATATATATAAGCGAGTTTGTGTGTGTGTGTAACAACGATGATATCATAAAGGTTGCCATGGCGAAGATGATGTCATAATAGGTTGCAATGGCGACGATGATGTCATGTTAGGTTGCAATGGTGACGGTTATGTCATAATGGTTGCCATGGTCATGAAGATGTCATAATAGGTTGTAATGGTGAGGTTATGCCATAATGGTTGCCATGGTGACGATGATGTCATAATAAGTTGTCATGCCGACGATGATGTCAGAATGGTTGCCATGACGAAGATGATGTCATAATGGGTACATGGGATGGAGGATGTGTGATGAGTATATGGGCACATATACCATGGCAACCATTATGACATAACCGTCACCATTACAACTTATGACATCATCGTCACCATAGAAACCTTTATGACATCACCGTCACCATTGCAACCTATTATGACATCATCGTCGCCATGGCAACCATTATGACATCATCGTCGATATACACACACATACACTCGTTTTTATATATAGATATATACACACATACACTATATATATATTTACACACTATATATATATATATATATATATATATATATATATACACTCACCGGCCACTTTATTAGGTACACCATGCTAGTAACGGGTTGGACCCCCTTTTGCCTTCAGAACTGCCTCAATTCTTCGTGGCATAGATTCAACAAGGTGCTGGAAGCATTCCTCAGAGATTTTGGTCCATATTGACATGATGGCATCACACAGTTGCCGCAGATTTGTTGGCTGCACATCCCAAAGATGCTCCATACAAGGCAGGATGGATCCATGCTTTCATGTTGTTTACGCCAAATTCTGACCCTACCATCCGAATGTCGCAGCAGAAATCGAGACTCATCAGACCAAGCAACGTTTTTCCAAACTTCTACTGTCCAATTTCGATGAGCTTGTACAAATTGTAGCCTCAGTTTCCTGTTCTTAGCTGAAAGGAGTGGTACCCGGTGTGGTCTTCTGCTGCTGTAGCCCATCTACCTCAAAGTTCGACGCACTGTGCGTTCAGAGATGCTCTTAGGCCTACCTTGGTTGTAACGGGTGGCGATTTGAGTCACTGTTGCCTTTCTATCAGCTCGAACCAGTCTGCCCATTCTCCTCTGACCTCTGGCATCAACAAGGCATTTCCGCCCACAGAACTGCCGCTCACTGGATTTTTTTTCTTTTTCGGACCATTCTCTGTAAACCCTAGAGATGGTTGTGCGTGAAAATCCCAGTAGATCAGCAGTTTCTGAAATACTCAGACCAGCCCTTCTGGCACCAACAACCATGCCACGTTCAAAGGCACTCAAATCACCTTTCTTCCCCATACTGATGCTCGGTTTGAACTGCAGGAGATTGTCTTGACCATGTCTACATGCCTAAATGCACTGAGTTGCCGCCATGTGATTGGCTGATTAGAAATTAAGTGTTAACAAGAAGTTGGACAGGTGTACCTAATAAAGTGGCCAGTGAGTGTATATATATATATATATACTGTATATATATATACGCACACACACACACATACTATACACACACACACTATATATACACACATACAGTTAGGTCCATATATATTTGGACAGAGACAACATTTTTCTAATTTTGGTTACAGACATTACCACAATGAATTTTAAACAAAACAATTCAGATGCAGTTGAAGTTCAGACTTTCAGCTTTCATTTGAGGTTATCCACATTAAAATTGGATGAAGGGTTTAGGAGTTTCAGCTCCTTAACATGTGCCACCCTGTTTTTAAAGGGACCAAAAGTAATTGGACAGATTCAATAATTTTAACTAAAATGTTCATTTTTAGTACTTGGTTGAAAACCCTTTGTTGGCAATGACTGCCTGAAGTCTTGAACTCATGGCCATCACCAGACGCTGTGTTTCCTCCTTTTTGATGCTACTCCAGGTCTTCACTGCGGTGGTTTTCAGTTGCTGTTTGTTTGTGGGCCTTTCTGTCTGAAGTTTAGTCTTTAACAAGTGAAATGCATGCTCAATTGGGTTGAGATCAGGTGACTGACTTGGCCATTCAAGAATATTCCACTTCTTTGCTTTAATAGACTCCTGGGTTGCTTTGGCTTTATGTTTTGGGTCATTGTCCATCTGAAGTATGAAACAACGACTAATCAGTTTTGCTGCATTTGGCTGGATCTGAGCACACAGTATGTCTCTGAAGACCTCAGAATTCATTCGGCTGCTTCTGTCCTGTGTCACATCATCAACAAACACTAGTGACCCAGTGCCACTGGCAGCCATGCATGCCCAAGCCATCACACTGCCTCCGCCGTGTTTTACAGATGATGTGGTATGCTTTGGATCATTAGCTGTACCACTCCTTCGCCATACTTTTCTCTTTCCATCATTCTGGTAGAGGTTGATCTTGGTTTCATCTGTCCAAAGAATGTTCTTCCAGAACTGTGCAGGCTTATTTAGATGATTTTAAGCAAAGTCCAGTCTAGCCTTTTTATTGTTGATGCTTATGAGTGGCTGCACCGTGCAGTGAACCCTCTGTAGTTACTGTCATGCAGTCTTCTCTCTATGGTAGATTTGGATATTGATATGCCGACCTCCTGGAGAGTGTTGGTCACTTGGTTGGCTGTTGTGAAGGGGTTTCTCTTCACCACGGAGATTATTCTGCGATCATCCACCACTGTTGTCTTCTGTGGGCACCCATGTCTTTTTGCATTGATGAGTTCACCAGTGCTTTCTTTCTTTATCAGGATGTACCAAACTGTAGATTTTGCCACTCCTAATATTGTAGCAATTTCTCAGATGGGTTTTTTCTGTTTTCGCAGCTTAAGGAAGGCTTGTTTCACCTGCAAGGAGAGCTCCTTTGACCGCATGTTTACTTCACAGCAAAACCTTCCAAATGCAAGCAACACAACTCAAATCAACTCCAGGCCTTTTATCTGCTTAATTGAGAATTACATAACGAAGGGATTGCCCACACCTGTCCATGAAATAGCCTTGGAGTCATTTGTCCAATTACTTTTGGTCCCTTTAAAAGCAGGGTGGCACATGTTAAGGAGCTGAAACTCCTAAACCCTTCATCCAATTTTAATGTGGATACCCTCAAATGAAAGCTAAAAGTCTGAACTTCAACTGCATCTGAATTGTTTTGTTTAAAATTCATTGTGGTAATTTCTATAACCAAAATTAGAAAAATGTTGTCTCTGTCCAAATATATATGGACCTAACTGTATATACTGTGATGCAGTGACTTCTGTTACAGGTAGGGGGCGCTGCATGGTCTCCCAAGAATACGTATGGAGGCGTATTGAGGCTATAGGAATGCATGGCAATCGCAGGCATAACTGTGGTGATGAGACAAAGTCTCATCACCACAGTACGGACCAAAGTATGGACCTGAATGGTTCAAGGCTGGAAGGTCCTGTGAGAGGAAAGGCCTAAGTGTTGGGAGGTCCAGAGTGTGGACCGGTTCCCTGAAGAGCACCTGGTGAGGCAATGGACCTGAGAGGCCTGGGTGTTGGGAGGTCCAGAGTAGGGATCAGATCCCTGAAGAGCACCTGGTGAGGCCATGGTCCTGAGTGGCCTGGGTGTTGGGAGGTCCAGAGTGGGGACCGGATCCCTGAAGAGCACCTGGTGAGGCCGTGGTCCTGAGTGGCCTCTGTGTTGGGAGGTCCTGTGTGTGGACCGATCCCTGAAGAGCATGAGGTGAGGCCAAGGACATGCAGAGCCGGTGACGGCTACTGTGTTAGGGAAGATACCGTCCTTCAGTGGGTCTGGAACCGACTGGTGTATACCTGTCAGGCAAGTTGGTGATCCCCGTAAGGCAGCTTTCCCAGGGAGGGAGCGAGGACTGACAAGGAGTCAGCAGGTGGAGCAGGAGCTCCCGTAAGGTACCTCCACAGACTGTTGTTGCTTATTATGTTCTATGAACTGTGCAGTCACCCACTGCAACTGGTCAGAGGAGGACCAGCGTGTTTAGTTGCCGCAAACGAATGATGTGAAACCTAATGTCATGTCCTGATACAGTGTGTAATGGACTGTTCGTGGTACTGTTTATGACTCTATAATAGCATAGACTATTATGTGCAAAAAGTGTTCCTGTGTACCTTGAATCCCGTTGCTAAGCAAGTATTCCCCTACCCGTTAGTGAGCGCTATCTCACATATGGTGCTAGACTGTGGGCAACGGTCCTGGAAGCACGTGTGGAGGTAATTACTGTAACTCGGCGTGGTTACGAAGATTTGCTGTGGATCGGCGGGTCCACGAAGCTTACAAGCATCTGGCTGTAACTCGGCGTGGTTACGAAGATTTGCTGTGGATCGGCGGGTCCACGAAGTCTACAGTGCGGAGCCGTGCAGAGCATTGTGGAGAATAGCTGCAGGTGCAGCAAGAGGTTCTGCAGCAGCCGGAGCAGCAGTGGCAGCAGCAGCGGTTTGTGATCGGCAGCCGGAGGTGCCGGCGGTTTGTGACTGCAGCAGGAGCTGTGGTAGTACCAGCAGGAGCTGGTGACGTATCGTAAGGACATTGGTGGTACAAACTCTTAAAGGGCCAGTGCAAGCCCAGGGACATATTGGTGTGTACCCCAGGGAAAGGGTGGTGTCCCTAAAAGGGGTGGCTGGCCCAAACAGGGATGGTTGCCCAAAAAAGGGTGGAGTCCCAAGAGGGGGCGGTAACACAACAGAGATGGTTGCCCAAAAAGGGGTGGAGTCCCAAAAGGGGCAGTAACCCGAACAGGGATAGTTGCCCGAAGAGGGGTGGAGTCCCAAAAGGGGGTGGTAACCCAAACAGGGATGGTTGCCCAAAAAGGGGTGGAGTCCCAAAAGGGGGCGGTAACTCAAACAGGGATAGTTGCCAGAAGAGGGTTGGAGTCCCAAAAGGGGGTGGTAACCCGAACAGGGATAGTTGCCCAAAAAGGGGTGGAATCCCAAAAGAGGGTGGTGTCCAAAAAGGGGGCGGTAACCCAAATTGGGGTAGTAGCAAAAAACGAGGTGGTGGTGAATGCGCCATTAGACTATAGCCAGGAGCAGCGAAGTTCCTGCTTTGCAGGACCATGCTATACAGTGGATAGCTCAGTCGGTGAACTGACACAATACTGACACTTCTGGCTAGATGGGGAAATTGTGATGGGGCTGATAGACCCTGGGAGTAGAGTGTCTTTGCTGAGGATCCCTCCTGAACGTTCTTTGTCGCCTGGAATGGGGTCGAGAGTGAATGGCTCCAGTGGGGACGTTAAAAGACGTTTGACAGCCTACCTCTACATTGACGTGACTGAGGGGTCCACGTGCCAGGAAGTGATGGTAGTCCCAGACTTACTATACAGGATGGTAATAGGGCGGGACTTGGAAGCGTTATGGGATTGGTGGATAAAAGGGAAAGTTTCGGTAGAAATATTGTGTATGGGAGGCAGTAATATGGAGAATGTGCCCCCTAGAGTTGACAGTCCTAAGGTAGGCATGACTAAGGAAAATGGTGCACAGGCCCAACTTAGTGACACGACGGTGGCAGTAACACCTCCGAAAACTGACAGGTCAGACATACGGGTGACCAGAGGAAAAGATGTGTGTGCCCAACTTACTGATCTGAGGTCCCCTGAAGTGTACCACAATGTGACTGATAATGATGTGGTTGTTAAACAGAGTGGAGCTGACACCCAGATAGAGAGTGACTTGGGGGTTCACCAGGGGCTCCGCTACCATGTGGCAAGTTGAGTACTTTGCCTCAGGTGGCACTGCCTT
Organism: Ranitomeya variabilis; assembly: GCF_051348905.1. Classification (NCBI taxonomy): domain Eukaryota; kingdom Metazoa; phylum Chordata; class Amphibia; order Anura; family Dendrobatidae; genus Ranitomeya; species Ranitomeya variabilis. The sequence goes on along the minus strand of NC_135235.1, from coordinate 552,900,376 downwards.
CAATGAAGAGGGGGGGCATCAGATTCTGCCGGTGTAGTAACTGAATTTGCATTGTAGACGCAGGTTTAGTTACTACTCTATTCAGGGCTCCCAACCGTCCCGAATACCCTCATCCAGCCTTCCCCGACTCACGTGACAGGTCACGTGATCATGACATCATCACAGGTCCTGAAGCTGAAGTCGCTCCTTTTCTGCATCTGCTCGGGCTGCTCATAGAAGGCTGTTCTGAGCACAGGACCTGTGATGACGTCACAAGAGGGGAGGTGTCAGGGGTCACATGATCAGTGGCCTCAGTGTATGCAGGACTCTGCTGGGCTGGTTGTCATGGTGCTGGATGAGGGGAAGTTTATGTGTGGGGTCAGAAGGGGTTTACAGTGTGGATGTAGCAGAGCCGTGTGTACGAGGTGTACGGAGCGGAGCCGTGTGTGTACGAGGTGTACGGAGAGGAGCCGTGTGTGTACGAGGTGTACAGAGCGGAGCCTGGTGTGTACAAGGTGTGCGGAGCTGAACCGCATGTGTACGAGGTGTATGGAGAGGAGCCGTGTGTGTACAGAGTGTACTAAACGGAGCCCTGGATGTACGAAACGGAGCCCTGTGTGTACTGGAGCGGAACAGATCCGTGGGTGTACGGCACGGAGCCGCATATGTACGGAGGGGATCCGTGTGTGTACAAGGTGTATGGAGCGGAGCCATGTGTGTACTTAGTGTACGGAGCGGAGCCGTGTGTGTACTTGGTGTATGGAGCTGAGCCGCGTCTGTACGGGGTGTACAAAATGGAGCTCTGTGTGTACGAAGTGTACAGAGCTGAGCCATGTGTGTACAGAGCGGAGCGGAGCCTTGTGTGTACGGGGTGTATGTGAGTCGCCCGCCAGGGCCGTGGGGTACTCGGTACCAGGTCCAGTGTTCACAGGGGGATGTCACGGTCGCAACCCGGTCCATGGCCCTGGGCGCCCATGTAAAAGGGGAAAGCCTTTAAAGGGAATTGGTGAATAGAGTTTATGTTCGTGATGCCACCTGTATTCGGTCAGTGGGGACCGACGCTGCTTTAAGGGGTCCTCTGGGGTGATGTTATGGCAGCCAGATGGTATAACTTCCCACAGGTGAAGTGTGTCCCCAGGGCTCCCGGTGTGTAGATGGAAGATGGTGAATGGCGCAGTAAAGAACGAGGACACTGGTTTGCAGTCTCTTTACCTGGTTTACTGAAGACTTCAGGCAGCCACAGTCCAGGGCACCAGATCACAGGACAGGCAGGATCCAGCCGGCTTGGAAGCGAATCCAGAGTCCCCTTTACCAGGTGGGAGTTAAAAGCCTTCCTCTAGCGCGGTGGTGTTGTAGTCCCTTACTGCCTATGGCTTCACATAAGATCCTCACAGTTGTTCTCCCTCTCTGTCCCCCATATAGGATAGGACAATACCTGGATGACTGGTGACTTGAGCCTTTTTACGGGGACTCTAGCACGCCCTGGGCTCTACAGGTGTCACCGTGTCTCCTGGGTTTTAAGGCGGACAGGTAACTTGCAGTTCAGCTGTCCTGCCGGTTTCTGCTGTAAGTCGTAGAGTTCCTTATAACCTCGGTGGTTCGGCTACCGGTCTTCTGCACCTTAGAGGGAGGCAGCCTGCTCTTAGCTGGTCTTCCCTGATATCACTCTCCTGTGATTCGCTCTCCTGCACGCTCACTGAACAATGTTCGGCTTTCTGTATGTCTCTTTCCAGGAGCTGTGGTACTTCAGACCACACGGCCCCTTCAGACCTTCTGACCCTCTAGGTCGGTCTGCTCTCTTCTGACAATCTGACCTCTCTTTCCCTCCAAACCACAATGTATATAGGGGAGTCACCTAGTAAATAGGATCAAAAGCTCCCCCTTGTGGCCTGGAGTGTGAACATGTTGTGTGTATGGTGGTTACCTGATGAGAGTTATCTTTCATCACTTCCAAACGTAACATCACTCTCCCCATGAGGGAAGCAATGCTACTGTGACAATCAGGACCCTGGGGCGCCACATATGGAGCAGAGACGCATGTGTACAAGGTTTACGGAGTGGAGACGTGTGTACGAGGTGTACGTAGTGTGGCCGCATGTGTACAAGGTGTACGGAGCAGAGCCACATGTGTACTGAGTGGAGCCGTGCGTGTGCATGAGGTGTACGGAGCTGTGTGTGTACGAGGCATACAAAGCGGAACCGCGTGTGTACGAGGTGTGCAGAGCCGTGCGTGTACGAAGTCGGTGAATGGTGGGGAGCAAATTTCATACCTCCCAACTGTCCTGGATCCAGCAGGACAGTCCCGATTTTGAGAGTCTGCCCCACTGTCCTGGCCAGGAGCTTACTTTTCCAGTGGACACGGGTACACGGCGGAGCCCCGAGGAGCACTTTAAAACTCGCATGTGATGTTCTACCTGAAGTGACATACTGGAAGCTGACTGGAAATGAGGTAATTTCGGGAGGAGATTGCAGAGGAACCATGGAGGTACTTCAGGGAATGCTTCAGATCCATCACCATGTCCTCCTCCGACAGCGCGGACAGTGGGATCGCATTGGAATCGGGGATGCCGGCCATGTGAGCAGATCATGATGTGTCCTGCATCGGGAGGCTCAGGTGGGCATTACAATGGGAGCTGGGCTGCTGTAGTATCTTTATAGAATCTTTCTTTCTCTCTCTATTATTTCTCTCTCCTTTCTTTTTTCTCTGTGTTCTTTCTCTCTCATTTGTTTCTTTCTTTCCCCTTTCTTTCTCGCTCTCTCTGTTTTCTTTTTCTTTCTTTATCTCTCTGTTCTTTCTTTCTTTCCCCTTTCTTTCCCTCTCGCTCTGTTCTTTCTTTCCCCTCTTTCTTTCTGTCTCTGTTCTTTCTTTCTTTCTTTCTTTCTTTCTTTCTTTCTTTCTTTCTTTCTTTCTTTCTTTCTTTCTTTCTTTCTTTCTTTCTTTCTTTCTTTCTTTCTTTCCCCTCTTTCTTTCTCTCTCTCTTCTTTTTCTTTCCCCTCTTTCTTTCTCTGTTCTTCCTTTCTTTCTCTCTCTGTTCTTTCTTTCTCTCTCCTTTCTTTCTCTCTCTCTCTATGTTCTTCCTTTCCCTATAACCAATGAACAGAAAAAGGAAGTGGGGGTGTTAAAAAGGTACTACTGGCCTCTCAGATCCTCAATATTAATCTGACCTGATAGCAAAATGACTATAGTTGGGCATAGGATGAATAGTGTATACATGATCTCATTGATATGGTACAAATAAGTGGTGCTTATAAGAAAAGGATGTTATACCCATACATGTTATTGTGACTTACTTGGGCAAGTGGAGGACATATCTCTTGCCGCATTTGCCGCATTAGACACTGTGGATCACCAGCTCCTCCTCACTATGCTCCGCTCTATAGGCCTCAAGGACACAGCCCTCTCCTGGTTCTCCTAACTCTCTGACCGCTCCTTCACTGTATCTTTTGCCGGCTCCTCTTCCTTTCCTCGTCCCCTTACTATCGGGGCTCCGCAGGGCTCAGTCCTAGGTCCCCTCCTCTTCTCTCGATACACTGCCCCTATTGGACAAACAATCAGCAGATTTGGGTTCCAGTATCATCTCTATGCTGACGACACCCAATTATACACTTCTTCTCCTGACATCACCCCTACCCTAATTCAAAATACCAAGGATTGTCTGTCTGCTATCTCGAACATCATGTCCTCCCTCTATCTGAAACTAAATCTCTCCAAAACTGAACTTCTTGTGTTTCTCCCCTCTACTAACCTCACTCTGTCTAACATCGAAATTACCCTGGAGGGTTCAACCATAACTCCCAAGAAGCATGCCCGCTGTCTTGGGGTCATATTCGACACCGAACTTTCCTTTACTCCCTATATCCGATCACTTACTCGCTCTTGTCACCTGCATCTTAAAAACATCTCCAGAATCCGACCTTTTCTCACCTTTGAAACTGCTAATACCAAACTTTCTCCTCTCCAATCCATCTTGAATGCAGCAGCCAGGGTCATATTTCTGTCCAGCCGCTTCACCGATGCCTCCATCTTGTGCCAGTCATTACACTGGCTACCCATTCACTACAGGGTCCAGTATAAACTCATCTCTCTCACCCACAAAGCCCTCCACAGTTCTGCACCACCTTATATCTCCTCTCTCATCTATGTCTATCGCCCTACACGTGCCCCCTGTTCTACAAATGACCTAAGACTTACATCCCCCGTAATCCGAACCTCCCACCTCCGTCTCCAAGACTTCTCTCGTGCTGCGCCAGCTCTTTGGAGTGCACTTCCCCAGACGATCAGACTGATACCTAGCCCCGACCTATTCAAGCGCGCTTTGAAAACCCATTTCTTCAAACAAGCCTACCACATCACCTACTCAGTAAACTAACTTTGCCCTGTTCCCTCCTTCCAAATATTATTCTGAATCTGCACCCTACTATTCATCTGTCTCCACACCCTCCATGCACATGATAACTGCACTTGATTCTTGACTATTGCACTTAAACACACGGGCTGATGACCGGATCATGCAGCTTTATATGAAAATACCTATTTATTATAATTGCCAGACCTGAAATAACAAGCACTTTTCACCTATTGTGTCCCCCCATTTCCTTGTAGATTGTAAGCTAGCGAGCAGGGACCTCACCCCTAATGTCACCGTTTAAATTGTCTTAACTTGTACTGAATTTATTGTCTGTACATGTCCCCGCTTAATTGTAAAGTGCTGCGGAATATGTTGGCGTTATATAAATATATATAAATAAAAAATTATCATTATTATTTATTATTATGGGCAACTATACACTGTGTGCAGAATTATTAGGCAAGTTGTATTTTGATCACATGATACTTTTCATACATGTTGTTCTACTCCAAGCTGATCAGGCTTGAGAGCCAACTACCAATTAAGTAAATCAGGTGATGTGCATCTCTGTAATGAGGAGGGGTGTTGTCTAATGACACCAAAACCCTATATAAGGTGTGCTTAATTATTAGGCAACTTCCTTTCCTTTGGCAAAATGGGTCAGAAGAGAGATTTGACGGGCTCTGAAAAGTCCAAAATTGTGAGATGTCTTGCAGAGGGATGCAGCAGTCTTGAAATTGCCAAACTTTTGAAGCGTGATCACCGAACAATCAAGCGTTTCATGGCAAATAGCCAATAGGGTCGCAAGAAGCATGTTGGGCAAAAAAGGCGCAAAATAACTGCCCATGAATTGAGGAAAATCAAGCATGAAGCTACCAAGATGCCATTTGCCACTAGTTTTGCTATATTTCAGAGTTGCAACGTTACTGGAGAAACAAAAAGCACAAGGTGTGCAATACTCAGGGACATGGCCAAGGTAAGGAAGCCTGAAAAATGACCACCTTTGAACAAGAAGCAGAAGATAAAACGTCAAGACTGGGCCAAGAAATATCTTAAGACTGACTTTTCAAAGATTTTATGGACTGATGAAATGAGAGTGACTCTTCATGGACCAGATGAATGGGCCAGAGGCTGGATCAGTAAATGGCAGAGAGCTCCACTCCGACTCAGACGCCAGCAAGGTGGAGGTGGGGTACTGGTATGGGCTGGTATCATCAAAGATGAACTTGTGGGACCTTTTTGGGTTGAGGATGGAGTGAAGCTCAACTCCCAGACCTACTGCCAGTTTCTGGAAGACAACTTTTTCAAGCAGTGGTACAGGAAGAAGTCGGTATCGTTCAAGAAAAACATGATTTTCATTAGGAAAATGCTCCATCACATGCCTCCAACTACTCCACAGCGTGGCTGGCCAGTAAAGGTATCAAAGAAGAAAAAATAATGACATGGCCCTCTTGTTCACCTGATCTGAACCCCATAGAGAACCTGTGGTCCCTCATAAAATGTGAGATCTACAGGGAGGGAAAACAGTACACCTCTCGGAACAGTGTCTGGGAGGCTGTGGTGGCTGCTTCACGCAATGTTGATCATAAACAGATCAAGCAACTGACAGAATCTATGGATGGAAGGCTGTTGAGTGTCATCATAAAGAAAGGTGGCTATATTGGTCACTAATTTTTTGGGTTTTGTTTTTGCATGTCAGAAATGTTTATTTCTAAATTGTGTGCAGTTATATTGGTTTACCTGGTGAAAATAAACAAGTGAGATGGGATTATATTTGGTTTTTATTAAGTTGCCTAATAATTCTGCACAGTATTAGTTACCTGCACAAACAGATATCCTCCTAAGATAGCCAAATCTAAAAAAAACCACTCCAACTTCCAAAAATATTAAGCTTTGATATTTATGAGTCTTTTGGATTGATTGAGAACATAGTTGTTGATCAATAATAAAAATAATCCTCTAAAATACAACTTGCCTAATAATTCTGCACACAGTGTAGTAATTTTGCTATCAGGTCAGATTAATATCGAGGATCTGAGAGGCCAGTAGTACCTTTTTAACAACCCTCCCTTTTTCTATTCGTTGGTTATAGGGCACTTCCTTCACTGTGGTACCCCTTTGTTTTTGTTTGACTAATTTGGCTTTTTACAATTTTACCTAATAAAGCACAAGTTTTAATATCCACCTTTCTACACAGATAATCTATTTTGTGGATTGTTCTATTCCTGATTTATATGCTAATTAAGGGATATTATTACTGTAGTGATGTATTTTTTTTATTTTTTTGAGGATACTGTTTTAAATGGGGGATGCGGTCCTCTTAATGTGCAGAGCAACACTGTCGCTTTTTTTCTTCATCTGGTGTAGTTTAGAATTTGGGATAAAATTAAGTAATGTGTTCTGGAAGCGGTGCTCTAGAGAACTTTGGAAGATGTGATGGTGGTCTGTGCTGGATGAAGATTAACCCCTTCACCCCGAAGCCTGTTTTCACCTAAGTGACAGGGCCAATTTTTACAATTCTGACCACTGTCACTTTATGAGGTCATAACTCTGAAACGCTTCAACGGATTCTGGTGATTCTGACATTATTTTCTCGTGACATATTGTACTTCATGATAGTGGTAAAACTTCTTCGATATGACTTGCATTTATTTGTGAAGAAAACAGAAATTTGTCGAAAATTATGAAAATTTTGCAATTTTCAAATTTTTCGTTTTTATGCCCTTAAATTAGAGAGTTATGTCACATAATATAGTTAATAAACAACATTTCCCACATGTCTGCTTTACATCAGCACAATTTTGGAAACATAATTTTTTTTTGTTAGGGAGTTATAAGGATTAAAAGTTGACCAGCGATTTCTCATTTTTGCAACAAAATTTGCAAAACCATTTTTTTTACGGACCACCTCACACTTGAAGTGACACCATTCTAAAAACTGCACCCCTCAAGGTACTCAAAACCACATTCAAAAATTGTATTAACCATTTAGGTGCTTCACAGGAATTTTTGGAATGTTTAAAAAAAATTGAACATTTAACTTTTTTTTCACAAAATTTTTACTTCAGATCCAATTTGTTTTATCTTACCAAGGGTAACAGGAGAAATTGGACCACAAAAGTCATTGTCGTTGTACAATTTGTCCTGATACCCTACATGTTGGGGTAAACCAATGTTTGGGCACATGGCAGAGCTCGGAAGGGAAGGAGCGCCATTTGACTTTTCAATGCAAGATTTGCTGGAATTGAGATCAGAACCCATGTCGCGATTGGAGAGCCCCTGACGTGCCTAAACAGTGGAAACCCCCACAAGTGACACCATTTTGGAAAGTAGACCCCCTAAGGAACTTATCTAGATGTGTGGTGTGCACTTTGAACCTCCAAGTGCTTCACAGAAGTTTATAATGTAAAGCCATTAAAAAAAAAATTCATATTAATTTTCACAAAAAATGATCTTTTCACCGCAAATTTTTTATTTTCCCAAGGGTAAAAGGGTAAGGGATAAATTGGACCCCAAAAGTTGTTGTGCAATTTGTCCTGAGTATGCTGATACTTCATATATGGGGATAAACCACTGTTTGAGCACATGGCAGAGGCAGAGCTCGGAAGGGAAGGAGCGCCGTTTGACTTTTCAATGCAAAATTGGCTGGAATTGAGATCGGAACCCATGTCGCGTTTGGAGAGCCCCTGACGTGCCTAAACAGTAGAAACCCCCCACAAGTGACCCCATTTTGGAAAGAAGACCCCCCTAAGGAACTTATCTAGGAACTTTTTTTACCCAAGGGTAACAGGAGAAATAGGACCACAAAAGTTATTGTCCAATTTGTGCTGAGTACGCTGATACCCCATATATGGGGGGAACCACTGTTTGGGCGCACGGCAGAGCTCGGAAGGGAAGGAGCGCCGTTTGAAATGCAGACTTAGATGGATTGGTCTGCAGGCATCATGTTGCATTTGCAGAGTCCCTGATGTACCTAAACAGTAGAAACCCCCCACAAGTGACCCCATATTGGAAACTAGACCCCCCAAGGAACTTATCTAGATGTGTTGTGAGAACTTTGAACCAACAAGTGTTTCACTAGAGTTTATAACGCAGAGCCGTGAAAATAAAAAATATTTTTTTTTCCACAAAAATGATATTTTAGCCCCCACATTTTTATTTTCCCAAGGGTAACAGGAGAAATTGGACCACAAAAGTTGTTGTCCAATTTGTGCTGAGTACGCTGATACCCCGTATATGGGGGGGACCACTGTTTGGGCGCACGGCAGAGCTCGGAAGGGAAGGAGCACTGTTTTACTTGTTCAAAGCAGAATTGGCTGGAATTGAGATTGGACGCCATGTCGCGTTTGGAGAGCCCCTGATGTGCCTAAACAGTGGAAACCCCCCAATTCTAACTGAAACCCTAACCCCAACCCTAACCCCAGCCCTAACCCTAGCCCTAACCCCAGCCCTAATCCTAGCCCTAACCCCAACCCTAACCCTAGCCCTAACCCTATGTTGTGATTTTGCTTTTTGCTCCCTCTAGTGGTCATTAGTGATTTGACTCTGGAGCTTCTGTCTTTTCCTATATCCTCACCTGGGCCGTTAGTTCAGGGGCGTTGCTATATAAGCTCCCTGGATCTTCAGTTCAATGCCTGGCATCGTTGAAATCAGAGCTAATCTGTTGTGCTCTTGTCCTATGATCCTGGTTCCTGTATTTCAAGCTAAGTCTGCTTCCTTGCTTTTTGCTTTTGTTTTGTTTGGTATTTTTGTCCAGCTTGTTCCAATCTGTATCCTGACCTTTGCTGGAAGCTCTAGGGGGCTGGTGTTCTCCCCCCGGACCGTTAGACGGTTCGGGGGTTCTTGAATCTCCAGCGTGGATTTTTATAGGGTTTTTGTTGACCAGATAAGTTATCTTGCTATATTCTGCTATTAGTAAGCTGGCCTCTCTTTGCTGAACCTGGTTCATTTCTGTGTTTGTCATTTCCTCTTACCTCACCGTTATTATTTGTGGGGGGCTTGTATCTTGCTTTGGGGTCCCTTTCTCTGGAGGCAAGAGAGGTCTTTGTTTTCTTCTCCTAGGGGTAGTTAGATTCTCCGGCTGGCGCGAGTCATCTAGCGATCACCGTAGGCATGATCCCCGGCTACTTCTAGTGTTGGCGTTAGGAGTAGCTATTTGGTCAACCCAGTTACCACAGCCCTATGAGCTGGATTTTTGAATCTCGCAGACTTACACGTTCCTCTGAGACCCTGTCCACTGGGGTCATAACAGTATGCCAGGACAGTATTAAATGTTTAATGCATTGCAGAAGTGGGATTATAAGAAAGAAAATTTTGAGTTTTTTTTTCCCTCTCTCATTTTTTTTTTTTTTTCTTTTCCCCTTTACCTCAGAGTGGCTTAAGCTTGCTGCAGACATGAATGTCCAGACCTTGATTACAAGTGTGGACCAGCTTGCCGCTCGTGTGCAGGGTATACAAGATTATGTTACCAGAAATCCTAGGTCTGAACCCAAGATTCCGATTCCTGAACTGTTTTCAGGAGACCGATTTAAGTTTAGGAATTTCAGGAATAATTGTAAATTGTTTTTGTCCCTGAAACCTTGTTCGTCTGGAGACTCTGCTCAACAAGTAAAAATTGTTATTTCATTCTTACGGGGTGACCCTCAAGATTGGGCTTTTTCGTTGGCGCCAGGAGATCCGGCATTGGCTGATATTGATGCGTTTTTTCTGGCGCTCGGTTTACTTTATGAGGAACCCAATCTTGAGATTCAGGCAGAGAAAGCCTTGCTGGCTATGTCTCAGGGCCAGGACGAGGCTGAGGTGTATTGCCAAAAATTTCGGAAATGGTCCGTGCTGACACATTGGAACGAGTGTGCACTGGCCGCTAATTTTAGAAATGGCCTTTCTGAGGCCATTAAGAATGTTATGGTGGATTTTCCCATTCCCACAGGTCTGAATGATACCATGTCCCTGGCTAGTCAAATTGACCGGCGGTTGCAGGAGCGCAAAACCGCAAATTCCCTCATGTTGTTGTCTGAACAGACACCTGATGTGATGCAATGTGATAGAAAAACCGCAAATTCCCTCATGGTGTTGTCTGAACGGACACCTGATTTGATGCAATGTGATAGAATCTTGACTAGAAATGAGAGGAAAATTCATAGACGCCGGAATGGCTTGTGCTACTACTGTGGTGATTCTACACATGTTATCTCAGCATGCTCTAAACGTATATCTAAGGTTGTTAGTCCTGTCACCGTTGGTAATTTGCATCCTAAGTTTATTCTGTCTGTAACTTTGATTTGCTCACTGTCATCTTATCCTGTCATGGCGTTTGTAGATTCAGGTGCTGCCCTGAGTCTTATGGATCTCTCATTTGCTAAGCGCTGTGGTTTTATTCTTGAACCATTAGAAAATCCTATCCCTCTTAGGGGTATTGATGCTACGCCATTAGCAGAAAATAAACCGCAGTATTGGACACAGGTTACCATGTGCATGACTCCTGAACACCGCGAGGTGATACGTTTTCTCGTTCTACATAAAATGCATGATTTGGTTGTTTTGGGGCTGCCATGGTTACAGACCCATAATCCAGTCCTTGACTGGAAGGCTATGTCAGTGTCTAGTTGGGGCTGTCGTGGTATTCATGAGGATTCCCTGCCTGTGTCTATTGCTTCTTCTACGCCTTCGGAAGTTCCGGAGTATTTGTCTGATTATCAGGATGTCTTTAGCGAGTCCAGGTCCAGTGCATTGCCTCCTCATAGGGAATGTGACTGTGCAATAGATTTGATTCCAGGCAGTAAATTTCCTAAGGGAAGACTTTTTAATCTGTCGATACCTGAACATACCGCTATGCGTTCATATATCAAGGAGTCTCTGGAGAAAGGACACATCCGTCCGTCTTCTTCCCCTCTTGGTGCGGGATTCTTTTTTGTGGCTAAAAAGGACGGATCTTTGAGGCCTTGTATTGACTATCGGCTTTTAAATAAGATCACTGTCAAATTTCAGTATCCTTTGCCGCTGTTGTCTGACTTGTTTGCCCGGATTAAAGGTGCCAAGTGGTTTACCAAGATAGACCTTCGTGGTGCGTACAACCTTGTGCGCATTAAGCAAGGGGATGAATGGAAAACCGCATTCAATACGCCCGAAGGTCATTTTGAGTACTTGGTGATGCCTTTTGGGCTCTCTAATGCCCCTTCAGTTTTTCAGTCCTTTATGCATGACATTTTCCGGAACTATCTGGATAAATTTTTGATCGTTTATCTGGATGATATTCTGTTTTTTTCTGATAATTGGGACTCGCATGTGGAGCAGGTCAGGATGGTCTTTAAAATTTTGCGTGAAAATTCTTTGTTTGTCAAGGGCTCAAAGTGTCTTTTTGGTGTACAGAAGGTTCCCTTTTTGGGGTTCATTTTTTCCCCTTCTGCTGTGGAGATGGACCCAGTCAAGGTCCGAGCTATTCTTGATTGGACTCAGCCCTCGTCAGTTAAGAGTCTTCAGAAGTTCTTGGGTTTCGCTAACTTCTACCGTCGTTTTATCGCTAACTTTTCTAGCATTGTGAAATCTTTGACGGATATGACCAAGAAGGGCTCCGATGTGGTTAATTGGGCTCCTGCTGCCGTGGAGGCTTTCCAGGAGTTGAAACGTCGGTTTACTTCGGCGCCTGTTTTGTGCCAGCCTGATGTCTCGCTTCCCTTTCAGGTTGAGGTGGATGCTTCAGAGATTGGAGCAGGGGCCGTTTTGTCGCAGAGAGGCCCTGGTTGCTCTGTTATGAGACCTTGCGCCTTTTTCTCTAGGAAGTTTTCGCCTGCGGAGCGAAATTATGATGTGGGCAATCGGGAGTTGTTGGCCATGAAATGGGCATTTGAGGAGTGGCGTCATTGGCTCGAGGGTGCTAAGCATCGTGTGGTGGTCTTGACTGATCACAAAAATCTGATGTATCTCGAGTCTGCTAAACGCCTGAATCCTAGACAGGCCCGCTGGTCATTGTTTTTCTCCCGTTTTGACTTTGTTGTCTCGTATTTACCAGGTTCGAAAAATGTGAAGGCCGATGCTCTTTCCAGGAGCTTTGTGCCTGATGCTCCTGGAGTCGCTGAACCTGTTGGTATTCTTAAGGATGGTATTATCTTGTCAGCTATTTCTCCTGATCTGCGACGTGTGTTGCAGAGATTTCAGGCTGATAGGCCTGATTCTTGTCCACCTGACAGACTGTTTGTGCCTGATAAATGGACCAGCAGAGTCATTTCCGAGGTTCATTCCTCGGTGTTGGCAGGTCACCCAGGAATTTTTGGCACCAGAGATCTGGTGGCCAGATCCTTTTGGTGGCCTTCCTTATCTAGGGATGTGCGGTCATTTGTACAGTCCTGTGGGACTTGTGCTCGAGCTAAGCCTTGCTGTTCTCGTGCCAGCGGGTTGCTCTTGCCCTTGCCTGTCCCTAAGAGACCTTGGACACATATCTCCATGGATTTCATTTCTGATCTTCCGGTGTCTCAAGGCATGTCTGTTATCTGGGTGATATGTGATCGCTTCTCCAAGATGGTCCATTTGGTTCCTTTGCCTAAGCTGCCTTCCTCTTCCGATCTGGTTCCTGTGTTTTTCCAGAACGTGGTTCGTTTGCACGGCATCCCTGAGAATATTGTGTCAGACAGAGGATCCCAGTTCGTTTCCAGATTCTGGCGATCCTTTTGTAGTAGGATGGGCATTGACTTGTCGTTTTCGTCTGCTTTCCATCCTCAGACTAATGGACAGACGGAGCGAACTAATCAGACTTTGGAGGCTTATTTGAGGTGTTTTGTCTCTGCTGATCAGGACGATTGGGTGACCTTCTTGCCGTTGGCTGAGTTTGCCCTTAATAATCGGGCTAGTTCCGCCACCTTGGTTTCGCCGTTTTTCTGCAACTCTGGTTTCCACCCTCGTTTTTCTTCGGGTCATGTGGAACCTTCTGACTGCCCTGGGGTGGATTCTGTGGTGGATAGGTTGCAGCGGATCTGGAATCTTGTGGTGGACAACTTGAAGTTGTCACAGGAGAGGGCTCAGCGCTTTGCCAACCGCCGCCGCGGTGTGGGTCCCCGACTACGTGTTGGGGATTTGGTGTGGCTTTCTTCCCGCTTTGTTCCTATGAAGGTTTCCTCTCCCAAATTTAAACCTCGTTTTATTGGTCCTTACAAGATATTGGAAATCCTTAATCCTGTATCCTTTCGCCTGGATCTTCCTGTGTCGTTTGCTATCCACAACGTGTTTCATAGGTCCTTGTTGCGGCGGTACGTTGTGCCTGTGGTTCCTTCTGCTGAGCCTCCTGCTCCGGTGTTGGTTGAGGGCGAGTTGGAGTACGTGGTGGAGAAGATCTTGGATTCTCGTCTCTCCAGGCGGAGGCTTCAGTACCTGGTCAAGTGGAAGGGCTATGGTCAGGAAGATAATTCCTGGGTGGTCGCCTCTGATGTTCATGCGGCCGATTTAGTTCGTGCCTTTCACGCCGCTCGTCCTGATCGCCCTGGTGGTCGTGGTGAGGGTTCGGTGACCCCTCACTAAGGGGGGGGTACTGTTGTGATTTTGCTTTTTGCTCCCTCTAGTGGTCATTAGTGATTTGACTCTGGAGCTTCTGTCTTTTCCTATATCCTCACCTGGGCCGTTAGTTCAGGGGCGTTGCTATATAAGCTCCCTGGATCTTCAGTTCAATGCCTGGCATCGTTGAAATCAGAGCTAATCTGTTGTGCTCTTGTCCTATGATCCTGGTTCCTGTATTTCAAGCTAAGTCTGCTTCCTTGCTTTTTGCTTTTGTTTTGTTTGGTATTTTTGTCCAGCTTGTTCCAATCTGTATCCTGACCTTTGCTGGAAGCTCTAGGGGGCTGGTGTTCTCCCCCCGGACCGTTAGACGGTTCGGGGGTTCTTGAATCTCCAGCGTGGATTTTTATAGGGTTTTTGTTGACCAGATAAGTTATCTTGCTATATTCTGCTATTAGTAAGCTGGCCTCTCTTTGCTGAACCTGGTTCATTTCTGTGTTTGTCATTTCCTCTTACCTCACCGTTATTATTTGTGGGGGGCTTGTATCTTGCTTTGGGGTCCCTTTCTCTGGAGGCAAGAGAGGTCTTTGTTTTCTTCTCCTAGGGGTAGTTAGATTCTCCGGCTGGCGCGAGTCATCTAGCGATCACCGTAGGCATGATCCCCGGCTACTTCTAGTGTTGGCGTTAGGAGTAGCTATTTGGTCAACCCAGTTACCACAGCCCTATGAGCTGGATTTTTGAATCTCGCAGACTTACACGTTCCTCTGAGACCCTGTCCACTGGGGTCATAACACCCTAACCCTAATGGGAAAATGGAAATAAATAAATTTTTTTAAATTTTATTATTTTTCGCTAACTAAGGGGGTGATGAAGGGGGGTTTGATTTACTTTTATAGCGTTTTTTTGGCGGATTTTTATGATTGGCAGCCGTCACACACTAAAAGATGCTTTTTTTTGGAAAAAATAGTTTGTGCATTACCACATTTTGAGAGCTATAATTTATCCATATTTTTGCCCACAGAGTCATGTGAGTTTTTTGCGGGACGAGTTGACGTTTTTATTGGCACCATTTTCGGGCACATGACATTTTTTGATCGCTTTTTATTCCGATTTTTGGGAGGCGGAATGAATAAAAACCAGCAATTCCTGAAATTCTTTTAGGGGGGGCGTTTATAGCGTTCCACGTGTGGTAAAATTGATAGAGCAGCTTTATTCTTCAGGTCAGTACGATTACAGCGATACCTCATTTATATATTTTTTTTATGTTTTGGCGCTTTTACACAATAAAAACCAATTTATATTAAAAAATAATTGTTTTTGCATCGCTTTATTCTGAGAGCTATAACATTTTTATTTTTCTGCTGATGATGCTGTATGGCGGCTTTTTTTTGCGGGACAAGATGGCGTTTTCAGCGGTACCATGTTTATTTATATCCGTCTTTTTGATCGCGTGTTATTCCACTTTTTGTTCGCCTGTATGATAATAAAGCGTTGTTTTTTGCCTTGTTTTTTTTTTTTTTGCGGTGTTCACTGAAGGGGTTAACTAGTGAGATAGTTTTATAGAGCGGGTCGTCACGGACGCGGCGATACCAAATATGTGTACTTTTATTGTTTTTTTTAATTTACATAAATGGATTTACTGGGAAATGTTTTTTTTTCCTTTATTTGGGGATTTTTTTTTTTTTTTATACATTCTATTTTTTTTTTTTTTTACTTTCTACTATTGTCCCAGGGTGGGACATCACTGTATTACATCAGATCGTTGATCTGACAGTGTGCATAGCACTCTGTCAGATCAACGATCTGACAGGAAGGTTAAGAGGCTTTCCGGCGCTTGCTCTCAGCAGCTCTCAGCAGGTGCCGGCTAGCTAGGTCACTTCATGACCCGGAAGGAGTCCCGCAGCCATCTTGGATCTGGGGACTCCTTCCGTATCACCGGAGCAACGCGATCTCATCGCGTTGCTCTGGTGGGAGAGCGCAGGGAGCCCCCGTCCCTGCGCGATCCCCCTCTATGCCGCTGTCACTACTGACAGCGGCATCAGAGGGGTTAAATGCCCGCGATCGGCGCTAGCGCCGATCGTGGGCATTGCTGCGGGGTGTCAGCTGTCATATACAGCTGACACCCGCACCCGATCACCGCGGTGCTCAGCGTGAGACCGCGGTGATCGGTGCGCCGTACTAGTACTGCTGCTGGCACAAATGCAGTGCCGGCAGCGCTGTACTAGTACGGCGCATGTCGCGAAGGGGTTAAAAGCGAAGATGAAGGACTTCACCTAGAGACGTCACTGGTGAGTTAGTGTATTACATGTACATGCACACTATACACTGCATACTATATACAGCAGTCCGGTGTATAATGTCACCGGTGATCACTGTATTACCTATACATTATATACAGAGCTCCTGTGTATAATATCACCAGTGATCACTGTATTACCTGCACACTGACATTGTATACAGAGCTCCTGTGTATAATGTCACTGGTGATCACTGTATTACCTGTACACTGACACTATATACAGAGCTCCTGTGTATGTCACTGGTGATCACTGTATCACCTGTACACTATATACAGAGCTCCTGTGTATAATGTCATCGGTGATCACTATATTACCTGTACACTGACACTATAGACAGAGCTCCTGTGTATAATGTCACCGGTGATCACTGTATTACCTGTACACAGACACTGCATACTAAGTACAGATCTCCTGTGTATAATGGCACTTAAGGTGATATTAGTATTGTGTTTTTTTTGTTAATGATCAGTATTGTAGTATTCAGTCACTATGTGGTGGTAATATGTTGTTCAGCTATGGTGTGGCAATATTTGTTCCTTGTATGTGCTATTATTTGGTCACCATGTGGTGGTAATATGTGGTCTGGTCATGGTGTGGTATTATTTGGTATTATTTGGTCACTATGTGGTGGTAATATGTGGTCTGGTCATGGTATGGTGGTAGTTGTCCCTTGTATGTGGTATTATTCGGTCACCATGGGGTGGTAATATGTGGTCTGGTCATGGTGTGGTGGTATTTGTTCCTTGTATGTGGTTTTGTAGGTCTCTATGTGGTGTTTTAGTATGTTGTCTGGACATCGTGTGGTGGTATTTGTTCCTTTGTATGTGGTGGTATAGGTCACTATGTGGTGGTAACATATGGTTTGGTCATGGTGCGGTGGTATTTGTCCCCTTTAGGTAACATTACTGATCATTTTAAAAGTTGAGAAATAAAAATATACCTAAATTGTATTGGATATTTTAACAAATGTTTAATACATTAGAGTAGAGTAGAGCTAGGCCAAAAGAGTCTACCTTGTCGTGGTGGAGGCTTAAAAAATCTTTCCTATTTCCTAAATATATTCCTATTTAAAAGTGTATGTATTTTACATGTGCGTCAGGTTAGGCTAGTAAAGAGTAAACCAGATTTATTCGTACTGAGTTTATGACGGGGGGGGCTCCATTTTGCAGTTTGCCTCAGGCAGCAGAGAGGCTAGGTTCACCCCTGGGGTTCACCATACTGTGGGGTGTGACACAAGACTCCGGGGGTGACTGTGATTCTGAGCAAGTAAGTGAGTACAGTAAAGAAGAGCCCCACAAGAAGGGCAAGTCATCCCGCTGCCAGAGAAGTAAAGGGCGCAATGAAGTTGAACCAGTTGCACCTAGTGAAGAAAGTTATAAAGGAAAAACAGTGTCTTGTACTTTTGTTCAAGATGTGAATTCTCTTCCAGGCTGTACAAGGAACATAGATGCATTCATGTTGCCCCTAGCAACCGCTAGGTTGGAGTCGGATGACCGGCCAGTTGATGGCGCTGTAGGAGAAGAAAACATGGAGAGCGCTGGTGGAGTGAGAATACACGGAGGTAATGAGGAACTGACCTGTTGTAGACCCACGTCTGCGGTGACAGAGAGGGATGAAATACTGTAGCGGAGTATGGTGAAGACTCCATAGTACCTGATGCGGAAGAGCTGGGGTACTCAGATACCCAAGAGAGGGCTGACGCTGAAAGTGCTGAGTCCGAGGGTGCAGAAGTGGAGGGGGCCACCAAAGAAGTGGCGCCTGAAGCAGATACCTCCTCAAGTGATGAAAGCTCAACCAATCCAGAGGATGGAGGAAGCGAGCTAAGGAGGGTCCAGGAGACTGTAGAACCCCGGTTGAAGCAAGAGGAGCTTCGGAGACAGGCTGCTGAGTGCTGTGTGGGTGCCTTAGAGAAAGAGGTGGCGGAGCTCAGGGTCGCCTAGCAGAAATCCAGTCGATGAATATGGCAGCCTTGAAGAAGATGGAGCGTCAGGTGTCTATCTTGGCCAAACATCTGGAACCAGGTGACATTCAGATGAAGATGGCCCTGAGAACTGAACAAGATGGTGTCTAATGACAACAGGAGAGAAAGAGACATCTCTGTTTAAATGTTTGATAGACGTACCTGAAGACCTGAGAGAGGCATGTGTCAGAGAGTCTATGCATGAAGAGTTCACGAAGGCTGTGGGGACATGTAAGGTGAACTGGACCCCGGAAACTAGTCAGTTAGTGATACTGTCCACAACTGATGTCACAGCGAAGAAAGTAGCTACCCTGAGTGACATGCAATTGAGATATGTGCGCACAAAGTGGATGGTTCAATTGAGGAATGAAGATGCTGCTAGGCGGCTGGAGCATGTGAAAAAAGCGCGAAATCCTCAGGAAGGTGTAATACAGGTGCCCATCTCTATGGTGAAGAAAGTCATTGGAAGGAATGGTCAAGCCATGCAAGAGATGGTGGATAAGACTGGAGTGGTGAGGATGAGAATACCAGGTGTCCACGAAGACCAGTTACCCTGGGAAAAGAGTATGGTTCCCTTCTTCGTTGTGGGAACAGAGGAGAGTCTTGGAAATGTACAGACTCTGCTGGAGTACCATGTGGCGTATCTAAGGGAGATAGAGCAGTTAAGGCTTGAAAGACAGCGCCTTACAGGACTGCTGTGCCCAATTGACGGAAGATGGCAGCCACCTTCAACCCACAGGATTGAACAGAGGGGGGGATATGTGATGCAGTGACTCCTGTTTCAGGTAGGGGCGCTGCATGGTGGCCCCAGAATATGCATGGAGGTGTATTGAGGCCATAGGAATGCATGGCAATCGCAGGCATAACTGTGGTGATGAGACACAGTCCGGCATTATTGTGAATGGCCGGTATGTGTGTAGCAGAGGAAGATACTCTGCACTGCAAGCCTGTAGTAAGGTTGTTCTGGGACCTGTAGTCCCACAAGTAATTATGTTGTTTGAGAGGGAGGCTGGCAGGGCTAGTTTGAGAGCTGGGTGGGTCGAACTAGCCACACACACACACACCACCCATCTATGGGAGTGGGTACAAGTATGTAATGTGACCAGGATGTGGGTCACATGGTTCCTGTGTACGGACCTGAATGGTTCAAGGCTGGAAGGTCCTGTGAGAGGAAAGGCCTGAGTGTTGGAAGGTCCAGAGTGTGGACCGGATCCCTGAAGAGCACCTGGTGAGGCCGTGGACCTGTGTGGCCTGGGTGTTGGGAGGTCCAGGGTGGAGACCGGATCCCCGAAGAGCACCTGGTGAAGCCATGGTCCTGAGAGGCTTGGGTGTTGGGAGGTCCAGAGTGGGGACCGGATCCCTGAAGAGCACCTGGTGAGGCCGTGGTCCTGGCCTGGGTGTTGGGAGGTCCAGAGTGGGGACCGGATCCCTGAAGAGCACCTGGTAAGGCCGTAGTCCTGAGTGGCCTCTGTATTGGGAGGTCCTGTGTGTGGACCGGATCCCTGAAGAGCACGAGGTGAGGCCAAGGACCTGCAGAGCCAGTGACGGCTACTGTGTTGGGGAAGATACCATCCTTCAGTGGGTCTGGAACCGACTGGTGTATGCCTGTCAGGCAATTTGGTGATTCCCGTAAGGCAGCTTTCCCAGGGAGGGAGCGAGGACTGACAAGGAGTCAGCAGGTGGAGCAGGAGCTCCCGTAAGGTACCTCCACAGACTGTTGGGGCTTATTATGTTCTATGAACTGTGCAGTCACCCACTGCAACTGGTCAGAGGAGGACCAGCATGTTTAGTTGCCGCAAACTAATGATGTGAAACCTAATGTCATGTCCTGATACAGTGTGTAATGGACTGTTCGGGTACCGTTTATGACTCTATAATAAACTGCATAGACTTATGTGCAAAAAGTGTTCCTGTGTACCTTGAATCCCATTGCGGAGTATTCCCCTACCCGCTAGTGAGCGCTATCTCACAATACACACTCTATATATACACATACACTATATATACACACTATATATATAAATAAATAAATATATATATATATATATATATATATATATATATATATATATATATATATATATATACACAGATATATTCACACACACCATGTATGTGCAGCGCCCCAGAGTCCTGGTTGTTGCAGTACTGTGGCTCCGCCACTATGGGGAGCTATGGTACGTCTGATTGCACTAAGGGAGTTTCTCTGATCAGGTAACACCTCACTACACTTCACACTCCGGCCACCAGGGGGGGTGGTCCTATCTAGTAGGCCACTCCTCACACTCTGGTAAAACTGGGGGCTGGACAGGAAGACAGGGAGAGAAGTAACTGGGAAGAGCTAGTGAGAGGACCTGTCAGGGATGGGATCCTGGCAGACTCCTCAGAGCAGGACTAACCAGTGCGCAACGGGAATACAGCAAAGAGGAATTGGGACCAGAAGGGGTCGTGCTGTTAGACCGAGGCAACATCCTTCTGAGGCGCAAACAGTCGGTGGCCGGAACGCCGAGCAAGTAAGAGACTTTAAGTATTACTGCAAACCACGGCCGGACAGCTAATTACAGGTTGGCTGTCTCACTTAACACCTAAGTAGACAACGGAGGCAGCTGTGGGAGAGGGGCGACTCTAGGGTCCCGGAAGAACTCCAGGCCTACCCCGTCATACGGGTGCGTCCTACCATATCACCTGGGGGACGGAGAGAACGAACAGTAGAGACAGACAGAAACAGTTGTGAGGACTATCCCGGGAGCTCAGCTGGGAAGAACTACAACACCCAGCGCTAGAAGGTAGACACTGATTCCCACCTGTAAAGAGAACTCCTGATGTGCCTTTGGACCGGCCGGTCTCTGACAACCCAGTTAACAGCACTCTGGACTGAGGTCTCCAAAACCTTCAGTAAAGAGGTAAAGAGACTGCAACCTGGTGTCCTCATTATTTACCGCGACCTGCACCCCACAATTGCACCATTATCACCACTTATTGCACTGGACGTTCCCCACTGAGGCTACGTTCACATTTGCTGTCCTCGCCGCAGCGTCGGGCGCCGCAGCGGCGCCGCATGCGTCATGCGCCCCTATATTTAACATGGGGGCGCATGGACATGCGGCGCACTTGCGTTTTGCGCCGCATGCGTCGCTGAGGCGCCCGCGTCGGTGCGCAGAGGACGCAGCAAGTTGCATTTTTGCTGCGTCCAAATTCAATGAAAAAAACGACGCATGCGGCGCAAAACGCAGCGTTGTGCATGCGTTTTGCTGCGTTTTTATTTGCGTTGTGCGTTGCGGCGCCGACGCTGCGGCGCACAACGCAAATGTGAACGTAGCCTGACAGACAGGGCCGCGGACCGGGTCTAGCCACCGTGACAACCCCAGGACTGAGACCCAGAGGCCCGGCTCCGGGTACCCCTAGGCCCTGCGGCGGTGTGGGGGCGCTCCATATGCACACACTATGTATATATATATATACAGTATATATATATATATATATATATATATATATATATATATATATATATATATATATATATATATATATATATATATATATATACTAGATGGTGGCCCAAATCTAATGCATCGGGTATTCTAGAATATGCGTGTCCATGTAGTTTATTGCCCAGCCACGTAGTATATAACACAGAGCACGTAGTATATTGCACAGCCCACATAGTATATTGCCCAGTCACGTAGTATATTGCCCAGCCACGTAGTATATTGCCCAGCCACGTAGTATATTGCCCAGCCACGTAGTATATTGCCCAGCCACGTAGTATATTGCCCAGTCACGTAGTATATTGCCCAGTCACGTAGTATATTGCCCAGCGACGTAGTATATTGCCCAGCGACGTAGTATATTGCCCAGCCACGTAGTATATTGCCCAGCCACGCACTATATTGCCCAGTCAAGTAGTATATTGCCCAGCCACGTATGTAGTATATTGCACAGCGACGGAGTATACAGCACAGAGCCACGTAGTATACAGACTTAAAATAAAAAATAAACATATACTCACCTTCCGAAGGCCCCTTGAAGTCCTGGCCCTGTGTGCGGTGCACGCCGCAGCTTCCGGTCCCAGGGTTGGTATGAGCGCAGGACCTGTGATGACGTCGCGGTCACATGACCGTGACGTCATGGCAGGTCCTACTCGCATACCATCCTTGGCACCGGAACCTGCCGCGTGCATGGAGCAGTCACCAGAGCGTCGCGAGGAGCGGGAAAGGCGGCGGAAGGTGAGTATATAATGATTTTTTATTTTTTTTTATTATTTTTAACATTAGATCTTTTTACTATTGATGCTGCATAGGCAACATCAATAGTAAAAACTTGGTCACACAGGGTTAATAGCGGCAGTAACGGAGTGAGTTACCCGCGGCAAAACGTGGTCCGTTACCGCTGGCATTAACCCTGTGTGAGCGGTGACTGGATGGGAGTATGGAGCGGGCACTGACTGCGGGGCGTATGGCGCGGGCGCCGGGCACTGACTGCAGGGGAGTAGGGAGGGACTAATCAGACTGTGGCCGTCGCTGATTGGTCGCGGCAGCCATGACAGGCAGCTGGCGAGACCAATCAGCGAATTGGATTCTATGACAGACAGTGGCTGCGACCAATGAATATCCGTGACAGACAGAAAGACAGACAGACGGAAGTGACCCTTAGAGAATTATATAGTAGAGAGAGACGCACACACTATATAGGTATATATATATATATATATATATATATATATATA
Organism: Ranitomeya variabilis; assembly: GCF_051348905.1. Lineage (NCBI taxonomy): Eukaryota > Metazoa > Chordata > Amphibia > Anura > Dendrobatidae > Ranitomeya > Ranitomeya variabilis. Next base: position 552,877,582 of record NC_135235.1, on the reverse strand, counting down.
TATATATATATACACACACTATATATATATATATATATATATATATATATATATATACACACACACACACACACACACACACACACACACACACACACACACACACACACACACACAGACATTATATCTATAATACAACCCAGGGAGCGTCACTCTGTCCCACCGCTTTATAGACTGTGCAAGCACAAACGCCTGCGCAGTCTGGACCCTACAGAGTGACGCAGCCCAGAGGAGATTGCGGTATGCGTAAGCACTGAACGCATACCGCAGTCTCCGACGGAGAAGCAGGGATGTGCCAGGAGGGTGAGTATGCTATATTCACCTGTCCCCCGTTCCACCGCTGCGTGCCGCCGTCTTCCGCGTTCTCTGCCTGTGACATTCATGTCAGAGGGCGCGATGACGCGATTAGTGCGCGCCGGTGCTGCCCTCTGACTGAACAGTCACAGCCCGAGCACCCGGAAGAAGGAGCGGCGCGGCGCACTGCGGTGGACAGGTGAATAGAGCAAGTGCCGGGGGCCTGAGCCAGCGGCGATACCGGCACCTGACCCCCATAGCGTGCCGGTGTCCCCGCCTGCTCAGGCCCCTGGCAATCGGCACCCAGCGACGATAGGTGAGTATGTTTTTTTTTTAATTTTATATCGCAGCAGCATACGGGGCATATAATACTATGGAGCATCTTATGGGGGCCATCAACCTTTATGGAGCAGCGTACAGGGCATATGGATGGGAGCAGCACATTACAGAATGGGGGCGCAGGATGGGAGCACATGACAGAAGCGGGGCGCAGGATGGGAGGAGCACATGACAGGATGGGGGCGCAGGATGGGAGCAGCACATGACAGGATGGGGGGGCAGGATGAGAGCACCACATGACAGAATGGGGGCACAGGATGGGAGCACCACATGACAGAATGGGGGCACAGGATGGGAGCAGCACATGACAGCATGGGGGTGCAGGATGGGAGCACCACATGACAGGATGGGGGTGCAGGATGGGAGCATCACATGACAGGATGGGGGCGCAGGACGGGAGCACATGACAGGATGAGGGCTCAGGAAGAGAGTAGCACATGACAGGATGGGGGCACAGGATGAGAGCAGCACATGACAGGATGGGGGCGCAGGATGAGAGCACCACATGACAGAATGGAGGCGCAGGATGGGAGCAGCACATGACAGCATGGGGGTGCAGGATGAGGAGCACCACATGACAGAATGGGGGCGCAGGATGGGAGCAGCACATGACAGGATTGGGGTGCAGGATGAGGATCACCACATGACAGGATGGGGGCGCAGGATGAGAGCACCACATAAAGGATTGGGGTGCAGGAGGGGAGCACATGACAGGATGGGGGCTCAGGAAGAGAGTAGTACATGACAAAATGGGGCTGCACATGACAGGATGGGGGCGCAAGATGGTAGCAGCACATGACAAGATTAGGTCGAAGGATGGAAGCACCACATACCAGGATGGAGACCATATACCAATATAAATGCTTGCCACCCGGGCGTAGAATGGGTTCAATAGCTAATATATATACATATATATATATATATATATATATATATATATATATATATATATATATATACATACACATATATACACACACACACACACACTATATATATTTATATATACACACACACTATATATATATAGACACATACTATATATACACGCACACACTGTATATATAGAGACACAGACATACACACTATATAGATATATATGTACACACACTATATATATATATATATATATATATATATATATATATATATATATATATATATATATATATATATATATATATATATATATATATATATATATATATATATATCTAATATATAATTGCCTAGAATACTACTTCCTGCAATTTGTGCCAACTTCCGTGGCTTTGTCCGGAGCTAATGTCCGGAGCTAATGTCCGGAGATAAGTGACGTCACCAGTGTCCTACACCCAGGCAGAGCACAGGGGCCCCAGGCAGAGCACAGGGGCCCCAGGCAGCATATGGGGCCCCAGGCAGAGCACAGTGGTCCCAGGCAGAGCACAGGGGCCCCAGGCAGCCTATGGGGCCCCAGGCAGAGCACAGTGGCCCCAGGCAGAGCACAGGGGCCCCAGGCAGCATATGGGGCCCCAGGCAGAGCACAGGGGCCCCAGGCAGCATATGGGGCCCCAGGCAGAGCACAGTGGCCCCAGGCAGAGCACAGGGGCCCCAGGCAGAACATGGGGCCCCAGGCAGAGCACAGGGGCCCCAGGCAGAGCACAAGGGCCCCAGGCAGCATATGGGGCCCCAGGCAGAGCACAGTGGCCCCAGGCAGAGCACAGGGGCCCCAGGCAGCATATGTGGCCCCAGGCAGAGCACAGTGGTGCCAGGCAGAGCACAGGGGCCCCAGGCAGCTTATGGGGCCCCAGGCAGAGCACAGTGGCCCCAGGCAGAACATGGGCCCCGGGCAGAGCACAGTGGCCCCAGGCAGAGCACAGGGGCCCCAGGCAGAACATGGGGCCCCAGGCAGAGCACAGGGGCCCCAGGCAGCATATGGGGCCCCAGGCAGAGCACAGGGGCCCCAGGCAGCATATGGGGCCCCAGGCAGAGCACAGTGGCCCCAGGCAGAGCACACACCAAATCGGAGGCCGAGGGGCCCCGCCAACCAAATCGGAGGCCGAGGAGCCCCGCCCACCAAATCGAAGGCCGAGCGGCCCCGCCCACCAAAGCGGAGGCCGAGGGGCCCGGCCCCACCCACCAAAGCGGAGGCCGAGGGGCCCGGCCGCGCCCACCAAAGCGGAGGCCGAGGGGCCCGGCCCCACCCACCAAAGCGGAGGCCGACGGGCCCCACCCACCAAAGCGGAGGCCGAGGGTCCCCGCCCACCAAATCGGAGGCCGAGGGTCCCCGCCCACCAAATCGGAGGCCGAGGGTCCCCGACCACCAAATCGGAGGCCGAGGGTCCCCGCCCACCAAATCGGAGGCCGAGGGTCCCCGCCCACCAAATCGGAGGCCGAGGGTCCCCGCCCACCAAATCGGAGGCCGAGGGTCCCCGCCCACCAAATCGGAGGCCGAGGGGCCCCGCCCACCAAATCGGAGGCCGAGGGGCCCCGCCCACCAAATCGGAGGCCGAGGGGCCCCGCCCACCAAATCGGAGGCCGAGGGGCCCCGCCCACCAAATCGGAGGCCGAGGGGCCCCGCCCACCAAATCGGAGGCCGAGGGGCCCCGCCCACCAAATCGGAGGCCGAGGGGCCCCGCCCACCAAATCGGAGGCCGAGGGGCCCCACCCACCAAGTCGGAGGCCGAGGGGCCCCGCCAACCAAATCGGAGGCCGAGGGGCCCCGCCCACCAAATCGGAGGATAAGGGGCCCCGCCCACCAAATCGGAGGCCGAGGGTCCCCGCCCACCAAATCGGAGGATAAGGGGCCCCGCCCACCAAATCGGAGGCCGAGGGTCCCCGCCCACCAAATCGGAGGATAAGGGGCCCCGCCCACCAAATCGGAGGCCGAGGGGCCCCACCAACCAAATCGGAGGCCGAGGAGCCCCGCCCACCAAATCGAAGGCCGAGCGGCCCCGCCCACCAAAGCAGAGGCAGAGGGACCCCGCCCACCAAATCGGAGGCCGTGGGGCCCCGCCAACCAAAGCGGAGGCCGAGGGTCCCCGCCCACCAAATCGGAGGCAGAGGGACCCCGCCCACCAAATCGGAGGCCGAGGGTCCCCGCCCACCAAAGCGGAGGCCGAGGGTCTCCGCCCACCAAATCGGAGGTCGAGGGTCCCCGCCCACCAAATCGGAGGCCGAGGGTCCCCGCCCACCAAATCGGAGGACGAGGGGCCCCACCAACCAAATCGGAGGCCGAGGAGCCCCGCCCACCAAAAGTAAGTGCGGCCCCAAAAGTAAGTGCGCCCCCGGGTGCAAAAGTAAGCACGCCCCCGGCCCCGGGTGCAAAAAGTAAGCGCGCCCCCCAGTCCCGTGTGTGAAAAGTGCTGCTGTAAAGCTGGTAGCGCTGTTCAAGCACCATGTATTTCCTTCAGGAAATGCCCATCTAATATATAATTGCCTAGAATACTACTTCCTGCAATTTGTGCCAAGAAAGAACATACCAATATACATAGTTATTGATACATATTATTTATTATTTACATTATTGTTCTTAAGCAAAGAACCGTTGGGCCATGTTCACACAGTGCGTTTTTTACCGCGGAACCGCGGCGGTTTTGCCGCTGCGGTTCCGCAGCTGTTTTCCATGCAGTGTACAGTACACTGTACCCTATGGAAAACAGGACACACTGTGCACATGGTCCGGAAATTTAAAAAAAAAGCCGTGCTGAATAGCTCCCGGAAAAAAGAAGGAGCATGTCAATTCTTCTTCCTGAACCGCAGCGGTTCTGCACCCATAGACCTCCATTGTGAGGTCAAAATCGCAGTAAAACCCGCAGATCAAAAATATATCTGCGGGTTTTACTGCGGTTTGTTGTGCAGAACCGCTGCAGCCGGAAGTGCGGGGAAGCCGGCGGAAGTGCGGGGCCGGAAGTGCGTGGGCGGAGAGACATGGAGGCATACCGGCGCATGGGGATCGTGTCGGCCGTTTGATTGATTTGGTATGTGTGTCTGTGTGTGTGTGTGTGTCTGTGTGTGTGTGTGTATGTGTATGTGTGTGTGTATGCGTGTGTGTGTGCGTGTCCCCATGCGACGCTAGTGCCACCATTGTGCTAAGTCGCCGTATGGACTACTACTCCCATCCGGTATTAGGATGGGAGAGTTGTCCCTGTGTCCGGCGACTTAGCACAATGGTAAAGTTACACCAAACACCTACACAAAGTACACATACATGACACACAGTACAGTACATACAACATATAACACAGAGTATATACTCACCAACAGCACACTTGTAGGCGAAGCCCTCGATCCTCCAGGAAAAAATCGCAAAATAATAAACCAAATCCATACTCCCTGTCCGCAGAATCCATAAAACGAGTGTCCCACGCCGATCGGCTGCTCTCCGGCGATACACTGCCAGGAGCGAAGCTCCTAGCAGTGTGTCGCGTACTGTTCCGGAGTTCAATGACTCCGGCGTCTCGGTTAACAGCAGTACAGCTGCGTTGAACTTTCCCACGCAGCACTGCCGTTAAGCGAGAGTGCCGGGGTCAATGACCGCCGGTAAACTCGCTCGCGCATGCGCAGTGACACACCGACAGGAACTATGGCTCCTGTCAGTGTGTTGCTGCATCCGTGGAGAGCAGACATATCTCTGGATGTGTCTGTTCTCCATGGAAAATCTTCGTGGGATACGTGGCACTTAAATACGTGACACGTGTCACTTATACGTGATACGTGTCACTTAAATACGTGACACGTGTCACTTATACGTGATACGTGTCACTTAAATACGTGACACGTGTCACTTATACGTGATACGTGTCACTTAAATACATGATACGTGTCACTTAAATACGTGGCACTGAAATACGTGGCACTGAAATACGTGATACGTGGCACGTGGCACTTAAATACGTGGCACGTGGCACTGAAATACGTGGCACGTGGCACTGAAATATGTGGCACGTGGCACTGAAATACGTGGCACGTGGCACTGAAATACGTGGCACGTGGCACTGAAATACGTGGCACGTGGCACTTAAATATGTGGCACGTGGCACTTAAATACGTGGCACGTGGCACTGAGATACGTGGCACGTGGCACTTAAATACGTGGCACTGAAATACGTGGCACGTGGCACTGAAATATGTGGCACGTGGCACTTAAATACGTGGCACTGAAATACGTGGCACTGAAATACGTGGCACGTGGCACTGAAATATGTGGCACGTGGCACTTAAATACGTGGCACGTGGCACTGAAATACGTGGCACGTGGCACTTAAATACGTGGCACTGAAATACGTGGCACGTGGCACTGAAATATGTGGCACGTGGCACTTAAATACGTGGCACGTGGCACTGAAATACGTGGCACTGAAATACGTGGCACGTGGCACTTAAATATGTGGCACGTGGCACTTAAATACGTGGCACGTGGCACTGAGATACGTGGCACGTGGCACTTAAATACGTGGCACGTGGCACTAAAATACGTGGCACGTGGCACTTAAATACGTGATACGTGGCACTGAAATACGTGGCACTGAAATACGTGGCACTGAAATACGTGGCACTGAAATACGTGGCACTGAAATACGTGGCACGTGGCACTTAAATACGTGGCACTTAAATACGTGGCACTTAAATACGTGGCACGTGGCACTGAAATATGTGGCACTTAGGCTATGTTCACATTTGCGTTGTGCGCCGCAGCGTCGGCGCCGCAACACACAACGCAAAGTAAAACGCAGCAAAACGCATGCACAACGCTGCGTTTTGCGCCGCATGCGTCCTTTTTTTGATTGATTTTGGACGCAGCAAAAATGCAACTTGCTGCGTCCTCAGCGCCCGGATGCGTGAGCTGCAGTGACGCATGCGGCGCAAAACGCGGAGCGCTGTCATTCAAAACACGTCCACTCATTTTGGTGTTTAGTCCCAAAATGGAGGATGGAAGAAGAAAAGGGTTGGCCAAGGAAATGACATCATTTCTTTTTTTTTTTTCCCCCACTGCAGTTAAAGCTTTATTTGTGTCAAACACAGACAATTTGCAGAGAAAACTGCATACAAAACGCACAAAAAAACGCACTAAAAAACGCACCAAAAAACGCACCAAAAACGCACCAAAAACGCACCAAAAACGCACCTGCGTTTTCTGCAGAGACCTGCAGATTCAGTCAGGAAAAAAAAAGGATGGAAATCCTGAACGTGTGAACATAGCCTTGTTGTGGCATTTGCCACAACACGCAAAGTTGTTGTCTGATGTCTTTCATCACTCCCCTCATAAGCATGGTCATGGATCCTGTGTAACTGTACCTTAAATAACAAGAATTGTCAAGAGCTGGTGAGTGCAGCCATTTTTTGTTCTTTCTTACTATTATTTATTAATTGTATTATTCTTACATTTGAATAAATAAAGTATATATGGATTCTAGACTCCCGATTCTTTAGAATCGGGCTGCCATCTAGTATATATATATATACACAGACACACACAATATATATATATATATATATATATATATATATATATATATATATATATATATATATATATATATACAGATACACACTGTATATCTTATTAATAGGTAATAAGAGGGGCGTGTCCACGTGTCACCCTCGTGAATATGTAATATGGCGGTGGGCGTGGTCACTGGTCCCGGTCGGCGGCGGCGGTTCTGTGCGGCTATCGGTTCTGGAGTACCTGGAGGACAGATCCGTAGATAAGAAGCCGGGGCTTGGAATCAGTGTCAGCGGTTTGGGACGTGGGGAGGCCCCGGGGCGGGCAATCATATCGCCAGGGCCGGTTCCCAGTACTGCAGAGGGAGCCGGCCTGGGGAAGAGGCTGAGGACACTGCCAGGAGGGACGTGGAGGAGGCGGCGGCTGCAGGTGAGACTGAGCGGTGCATCCCCGGTAATGTGCTGCAGAGCCCGGTATACCGCCCTGGTGTGCGGTGCACGGCTGTCCTCTGCCCATGTGGTCTGTATGCTGGGCAGTGTAGTACAGGCAGCCTGTGCCCGGGTAGCAGTGTATGGGCGCACATGCTGATCAGTGCACACAGGGCAGCGGGTACATAGGACAGCCGGGGCAGATCCTATTGCAGTGTGTGTATGGGCGCACATGCTGATCATTAGTGCGCACACCGCCACCATTGTCACTGCTATGGGCACATTCCTTCCCCCGCCTGTATATACTGTACATGAGTGTACATGGGGCTGTGCGGTCAGTATATGATGTGCACGGGCTACACACAACCTTTCTGTAGGGGGCACATTCGTCCTCCGCCTGTATATACTGTAATGGCTGTGCTCTTGGTGACCTGGCGCTGTGCGGTCACTGCTGGTCCTGTACTTACTACTATATGATGTGCACGGGCTACACACAACCTTTCTGTAGGGGGCACATTCGTCCTCCGCCTGTATATACTGTAATGGCTGTGTTCTGGGTGACCTGGCGCTGTGCGGTCACTGCTGGTCCTGTACCCACTATATGATGTGTACGGGCTACACACAACCTTTCTGTAGGGGGCACATTCGTCCTCCGCCTGTATATACTGTAATGGCTGTGTTCTGGGTGACCTGGCGCTGTGCGGTCACTGCTGGTCCTATACTCACTATATGATGTTTATGGGCTACACACAACCTTTCTGTAGGGGGCACATTCGTCCTCCGCCTGTATATACTGTAATGGCTGTGTCCTGGGTGACTTGGCGCTGTGCGGTCAGTGCTGGTCCTGTACTCACTATATGATGTGCACGGGCTACACACAACCTTTCTGTAGGGGGCACATTCGTCCTCCGCCTGTATATACTGTAATGGCTGTGTCCTGGGTGACCTGGTGCTGTGCGGTCAGTGCTGGTCCTGTACTTACTATATGATGTGCACGGGCTACACACAACCTTTCTGTAGGGGGCACATTCGTCCTCCGCCTGTATATACTGTAATGGCTGTGTCCTGGGTGACCTGGTGCTGTGCGGTCAGTGCTGGTCCTGTACTTACTATATGATGTGCACGGGCTACACACAACCTTTCTGTAGGGGGCACATTCGTCTTCCGCCTGTATATACTGTAGTGGCTGTGCTCTTGGTGACCTGGCGCTGTGCGGTCAGTGCTGGTCCTGTACTTACTATATGATGTGCACGGGCTACACACAACCTTTCTGTAGGGGGCACATTCGTCCGCCGCCTGTATATACTGTAATGGCTGTGTCCTGGGTGACCTGGCGCTGTGCGGTCACTGCTGGTCCTATACTCACTATATGATGTGCACGGGCTACACACAACCTTTCTGTAGGGGGCACATTCGTCCGCCGCCTGTATATACTGTAATGGCTGTGTCCTGGGTGACCTGGCGCTGTGCGGTCACTGCTGGTCCTATACTCACTATATGATGTGCACGGGCTACACACAACCTTTCTGTAGGGGGCACATTCGTCCGCCGCCTGTATATACTGTAATGGCTGTGTCCTGGGTGACCTGGCGCTGTGCGGTCACTGCTGGTCCTATACTCACTATATGATGTGCATGGGCTACACACACCCTTTCTGTAGGGGGCACATTCGTCCTCCGCCTGTATATACTGTAATGGCTGTCCTCTGGGTGACCTGGCGCTGTGCGGTCAGTGCTGGTCCTGTACACACTATACAGTGTGCACCGGCTACTCACGACTGTGCTGTAGGGGGCACATCCTGCGGTTCCTGCTGATTTGGTAGGACTATGGTGCCGGCTGTCAGGTGCATGGTGACAGGTGTCACTGCAGTGAGCAGCACAGTATTGAAGTGTTGGATTGTATATGGGGGATGTTGGTTGTCACCAGGGGGCACACCGTGACTTTGGCCATTATACAGTCACACTTCTCTATATGTCACTGCTACATCGCAGCATAGTGCCATGGAGTTGAATTGTGACCTGGACGGTACCGTGACATGTAAGTGGTAATAAGTCCAACCGGTTCAGGCTTTTTGCGACTTGTTGCGGCACCTTGCGGTCACAACACCTTATGGGTCACGATACATTGCATAGAAAGGCTTGTTTCCATATTGCGACACTCACTTAATAGCACTTAGTGTTACGATTTAGTCAGTGACATTTATTGAAGCAATACATTTTTTTTTTTTAATTTTTTTATTCAGCTAGTGGATGGTTGTATGTAGGTTGCACATGTCACAGTGTGGATGTGGCTCATCTGTGTCTTTCTATGCATGTGCTGTAAAATGACTGCTGCCTATTATTTGTCCCTGTCTCTGCCCGGACACAGACCAGAAAGGGCCCCTGTGCAAGAATAGTATATGGGCCCTTTACAGTCCAATAACTCACCATAATGCAAAATGTCACCTGTTTTGGAGGTGGTAGTGGCCCCTTACCTCCTGGGCCCCTGTGTGGTTGCACCAATGATATGTCCGCCCAGGGCCCAGCAGAATTCAGGTATTGCATTGTGATCTGCTCGATCATTGCCCTGTAGTCAGCACTTCTGTCTGTGTGTGAATGTCAAGCATGTCAGGAGGATCCGCAGGAATGTCTAGGGACGGCCTGTTAGGACTGCGCGGGTGTAATGCACTGTAAGCGGTTTATGAAGGGGAAGAATCAGGGACCGTGTGTGACCAGGAACGTGTGTGTGTGTTTGGGGCACCCTGTGTGACCCCACTCTGCTGCTGACGCCACAAGGAGCAGGTTCTCCAGACCCTGGGCTGTTCAGGTTCCCATAGCCGAGGACGTTCATGTGTAGAGAAGATCATGTTTGTGTGGCTCTACATGCCGTGCGCTATCCTTTACATACTGGATTATTTAGTAAGCTATTCTTTGCAGTTTTAGCACTGTGATGGGCGGACCCCCACCTATCAGACGCTAGTGGCATATCTACGGAATAATAGCCCTTTAGGTCGGATTCATACGTTGCATATTTGATGTGGCTTTTTTGCCCTAATTCATGTTTATGCAAGCTTATTTTTGGGTTCTCATTAAAGGTGCGTTTCTTTCCGCAACAGAAATCATCATGTTGCGAATTTAAGAAAAAAAAAAATGCAAGAAAATCAAAATGTTCTTACCGATTCCGCACCAAGAAACAACGCAGCACGTGAATCAGAATAAGTGAAAACTTGTCCACTCTGCTCTTGCTGTAAAATGCTGCAGAAAATCTTGTGGTCCTAGTCTGCAGGGATTCATGTCAATCCTTCTGGGGATTTTAACAGTGAATTTCACAATTTGATATACATAGGAGAAAATTCACATTTGCGATGTACGTACAGTGGATTTTTAGGTCGTGTGGATGTAGCCTAAGGATGGAAATAATGCAGGTTTTTCCTCTGGGTGTGTGCGGGGGAAAATGTAGGGTGGAATTCAGTACATGGCAAATAGATGAGATTTTACCTGATCTCATCTACATACTGTAGAAAGGTTCATCGTGGAAATTGCTGCAGACCGTGTCAGTTTCTGATGCGTACTGACCACAGATTGGCCGATTTCTTTTTTTTTTTTTTTTTTTTATCTCGGAAGACAAAATTTGCAGTAAAATCCACTGATAATTTGCTGTGCTGCCGATTTTTATTTGCAGATCCACAGCCAATCTTTAGTTGCAGATAATTGCCTTTGACAAAAATGGGGAAAAACCTGTTGGATATGTTCAGGAATTGTGTGGCAGCCACATGGCAAATCAGCAATTCACAATACAGATCAGTGGGGTTTTTAAAGACCCAATCTGCACGAAAATGAGTATTACTGCAGATTTCCAAATCTGTTTCATGCTCATTACTCTGCGCGTTTTTTGACGCCGATTCCACCAGCTCCAATGTGTTAGGTCAAAATCGGTGACCAAATCCACAGCAAATTCTGCATGAAAAATGTGTGTAGATTTGTTGCAGGTTGTCAGCCAATACCAAAGTGTAAGTTTTACAAGACGTATTAACATGGACAACTAGATGGGTATTTCCTGAAGGAACTACAGATAGTGCTTTGGAATGGTGCCCGGGTTGCCCCAGCAAGACTTTCACACTTGGGTGCCCCTCAGGTGCTGTTTTGGTAGTTGTAGCCACTCTGGGTCCGATTTGGCGGGCGGCGCCACTCTGGGTCCGATTTGGCGGGCGGTGCCACTCCGGGTCCGATTTGGTGAGCGGCACCACTCCGAGTCCGATTTGGCGGGCGGCGCCACTCCGGGTCCGATTTGGCGGGCAGCGCCACTTCGGGTCCGATTTGGCGGGCAGCGCCACTTCGGGTCCGATTTGGCGGGCGGCGCCACTCCAGGTCCGATTTGGCGAGCGGCGCCACTCCGGGTCCGATTTGGCGGGCGGCGCCACTCTGGCGGGCGGCGCCACTCCGGGTCTGATTTGGCGGGCGGGGCCACTCCGGGTCCGATTTGGCGGGCGGCGCCACTCCGGGTCCGATTTGGCGGGCAGCGCCACTTCGGGTCCGATTTGGCGGGCGGCGCCACTCCGGGTCCGATTTGGCGAGCGGCGCCACTCCGGGTCCGATTTGGCGGGCGGCGCCACTCTGGCGGGCGGCGCCACTCTGGGTCCGATTTGGCGGGCGGCGCCACTCCGGGTCCGATTTGGCGGGCGGCGCCACTCCGGGTCCGATTTGGCGGGCGGCGCCACTCCGGGTCCGATTTGGCGGGCGGCACCACTCCGGGTCCGATTTGGTGGGCCGGGTCACTCTGGGTCCGATTTGGTGGGCCGGGTCACTCTGGGTCCGATTTGGTGGGCCGGGTCACTCTGACTGACAGCAGGATAAGGGAATGGCTGATAACAGAGAGAATAGACTGACAGCAGGACAAGGGAATGGCTGATAACAGAGAGAATAGACTGACAGCAGGACAGGGGAATGGCTGATAACAGAGAGAATAGACTGACAGCAGGACGGGGAATGGCTGATAACAGAGAGAAATAGACTGACAGCAGTACGGGGAATGGCTGATAACAGAGAGAAATAGACTGACAGCAGGACGGGGAATGGCTGATAAGAGATAAATAGACTGACAGCAGTACGGGGAATGGCTGATAACAGAGAGAAATAGATGGGTATTTCCTGAAGGAACTACAGATAGTGCTTTGGAATGGTGCCCGGGTTGCCCCAGCAAGACTTTCACACTTGGGTGCCCCTCAGGCGCTGGTTTGGTAGTTGTAGCCACTCTGGGTCCGATTTGGTGGGTGGGGCCCCTCAGGGGCCGATTTGGTGGGCGCTGTATACTGCGCGGCTCTGCGCTGTATACTGCGCGGCTCTGCGCTGTATACTGCGCGGCTCTGCGCTGTATACTGCGGGGCTCTGCGCTGTATGCTGCGGGGCTCTGCGCTGTATGCTGCGGGGCTCTGCGCTGTATGCTGCGGGGCTCTGCGCTGTATGCTGCGGGGCTCTGCGCTGTATGCTGCGGGGCTCTGCGCTGTATGCTGCGGGGCTCTGCGCTGTATGCTGCGGGGCTCTGCGCTGTATGCTGCGGGGCTCTGCGCTGTATGCTGCGGGGCTCTGCGCTGTATGCTGCGGGGCTCTGCGCTGTATGCTGCGGGGCTCTGCGCTGTATGCTGCGGGGCTCTGCGCTGTATGCTGCGGGGCTCTGCGCTGTATGCTGCGGGGCTCTGCGCTGTATGCTGCGGGGCTCTGCGCTGTATGCTGCGCGGCTCTGCGCTGTATGCTGCGCGGCTCTGCGCTGTATGCTGCGGGGCTCTGCGCTGTATACTGCGGGGCTCTGCGCTGTATACTGCGGGGCTCTGCGCTGTATGCTGCGGGGCTCTGCGCTGTATGCTGCGCGGCTCCGTGCTGTATACTGTAATAATAATAAGACTACAGATAGTGCTTTGAAATTGTGCTGTGCTGTCACTTTAAGAGCTGATATTATCTGACAAAACTGTGACCTGGTGGACTTGGCAGGCGTTGGCATAGTAACTGTGTCTGACTGCGCATATCAATGAGCTAATCAGCCAGGTGGCATTTGGCAGTTAAGTTATTTTTAGAAATTGCCTCAGAAACCAGCCCATTTTAAACGTATAGGAACATTTCCCTATTGAAATGCATTGAAACAATGCTTTCCAATGAGGGGGAAACAATTTTCAAATGCAAATTGCACCAAAACTACAAATCCGATCGACATGAAAATAACTTAGCACACCTCTCGTGGACGCTGGCTTCGAAATGACACCTCACTGGAGTCTGTGCGTTTTAGGGTTTGGGCCGCATTAATTGCTAATAATAATAATAATAAGAAGAAGAAGTTATCCACGATGGAATAACAGTATAGTGCTTTGTTCCAAAGCACTATAAATAGTTAACTTACCAATCTCCTGTCGCCACTTCCCCCAGTCCCCCACTGCCCTGGTCTCTGTGATGACGTGACATGTCAACACTTCATCGCAGGAGCTGGGGAAGCCGAGAACAGCCGCACATCAGAAGTGGTGGAAAGTGATTGTTCAGGTGAGTGTTGTGTTTTGTTTTTTTTTATTTTGTAACTTCAGTTGTGTGAATCCCCACCATGTGGTCAAATTTGTCTTGTGAATTTTCTGTGAAAGGATTTGCCCAAGAAATCTTTGTGTGAGCATTTGCACCAACATTTATGACCTGTCCTTAGTATAAACCATTGACTTGAGCTACACGGGGACGTTGGCTGTGACACTTGTGTTACCAAGGTTCGCACTGAACCTTGGCTACATCACGGCACAGTACAAGCGAATGGGAGAAGCATTGTGACCCCCGAGTATACTGCAACAAGCAAGTCACAAGAAGTCCAACATTGTTGGGCCTTTTCCGGCCCCCGTTTACCTGTATTGGATTTCGATGTAGCAGCATTGCCAAGCGAACCTTTTTCGTGTGACAAGTATCATCACGGCCAAAGTCGTTGACCATTGGGGTTCCAAAGTGAAGGAGGCTCAGCGCGCTTGTACCTTGTACATTGATTAGCTTCGGTCCCGAAAGGCAGACCTTCAGTAATCAAACGTTGGTGGCCTATCCAAAAGTTGGCCATGCATATGAGATGCCACCTGCCACAAATGTTAGGCTAACCGCTATCTTTCTCGACATACCCCATGCACATGAACACTAAGAAAAGCCAAATTGATGAAAAACTCTGCCGACACCTCTGACAGCTGCTTAACACCTCTAAAAATTAAAGATTGTCCATTGAGCTTTCTCTCCCCTTTGACATCATTTGTCAAGGGAGAGTTGGAAGGTCCCCATATAAATCAGGTGGTTGGCCGGTCCATCCAGGTTTGACAGACTTTCTTCCAATATGTATAGTGGCCTTTAGGAGAAGCCAAGATCCACCACAATGAGCAACTTTTTTTCCTAGAGAACCCGGTGCATCAAGGATTACAAGAGCAGTCCATTCATTTTAGTTTCTGAGTAGATACTCTGCAATAAAAGCTGACTGTTGGGGTCCTCGAAATGAGACACCATGGAGTAAAATGGTTCTGGGGGACCTACTGTGTTAGGACGTTCTCCAGTCAATAGTAGTTTGACAGAATAAGTAACATGATTAATGATCCATGTTCCATATGGATCTATACTGTAGCCTGCATCCATATGTCACAAGTATCTAGGTTTTCCATGCTGGAATATAAAAAACAAAAAATCCAATTAAACAGAAATAAATTGTAATCATCAGCTCGGAAGGTCATTTTATGTTTTTCTTGTCTCTGAGTAATTTGACATTTATGGGAACAAAGTGCGGCTGGGCAGTGGATCTAAAGTCATTCCATGTATTTTAATGTAGGTTCAGCTCAGTTTACGGCTTTTCTTTGTAATGATATCTCTACCTGACTTCTCGGTGAATGAGGTATTGGTGTGTATAAAGCCTGAACGTTCTGGTAATTGCTTTGCCTGAAATAAATGGGATATGATTAATAGGTCTAGGATCCATGTTTAGTATTCCTCCACAAGCCTGCTAGAGGCAATCTGTTAAAGGGGATGTCCACTACTCAGACAACCCCTTCTCAAACACTATAATGACACCTATGTGGGCCCTCCCGGGGATTGTGGGCTCTCCGTTCCTCTGGATGTATGCAATTTGTCCTAAGATAGGGAGATTGAAGCCAGGGTTGCTTGATCACAGGGATTGCCTGACTTATGGGCAAGCCAGCGCTAACACCGCTGTGTGACGGATCTCACAGGGGAAGGGGTGTGTTGACTTCACTCACTTCTGGCGGAGGGGAGTGAAGGATCCAGCAGGGATCGGCTCTCTGGCGCCACTTACCCCAGGTCAATCAGAGAACTGCAACAAGGGCAAATAGTCACCAGAGAGGCTTCCCTTATAGGTATAAGTTATTGAGGAGGTCCCAGTGAGGAGGGATATATATCACCAGTCCAGGCTGGGGACGTATATGTAAATCTCCTGGCCGTCACTGTCAGAGTTCCTCACTAACACAGTACGGTATGCTGCCACCAGTTCCTCATTATACATAAGCCCCGTCCGACAACAGGCTTATGTCGGGTCAGAAACCAACCCAGGGTAGCATATATTGACCAACCGAGCTTGCAGATTCGTGAATCAAGATAAGAGCAGCCCAAGATTAATTTTATATTTAATCGCCGAAAGGTGCACTACAAAGATACAGGTATATATTTACAAAAGCAGATATACAGGTATACAGTCAGGAGTACAAGGGTAGGGGTACAGATAGATTGCAATTACCGTGTTATGTAGCATGTGATCACAGGTCCAAATCTTTGTTACGTTATTCCCTGGCCGCGTCAGGTAACGGGCCTCCTGCCAGTAGAAAAACCAAGTCCAAAATGAGGAGCTGCCTATTATCCCCTAAGCTGTCCCCTCCCACATGCTGCGCCTACCCCTGGTCTTGTGCAGCCTCTCTCCCAAATCTGAGAGTATGGTTTTCTGTCCAGAACCGTGGATGCTCATAACTTTACGACCGAGGGTCTAACTACAATGGCGGCGGCGCCACTGGATTCTGCTGGATTTTATCTGTAACCAAATAGAGGAGAAAAACAGGAGTTTTCAAAATTTATCATAAAAATATCAACATTTTATTGAAATACATACATACATACATACACTCACTGGCCACTTTATTAGGTACACCTGTCCAACTTCTTGTTAACACTTAATTTCTAATCAGCCAATCACATGGCGGCAACTCAGTGCATTTAGGCATGTAGACATGGTCAAGACAATCTCCTGCAGTTCAAACCGAGCATCAGTATGGGGAAGAAAGGTGATTTGAGTGCCTTTGAACGTGGCATGGTTGTTGGTGCCAGAAGGGCTGGTCTGAGTATTTCAGAAACTGCTGATCTACTGGGATTTTCACGCACAACCATCTCTAGGGTTTACAGAGAATGGTCCGAAAAAGAAAAAAAATCCAGTGAGCGGCAGTTCTGTGGGCGGAAATGCCTTGTTGATGGCAGAGGTCAGAGGAGAATGGGCAGACTGGTTCGAGCTGATAGAAAGGCAACAGTGACTCAAATCGCCACCCGTTACAACCAAGGTAGGCCTAAGAGCATCTCTGAACGCACAGTGCGTCGAACTTTGAGGCAGATGGGCTACAGCAGCAGAAGACCACACCGGGTACCACTCCTTTCAGCTAAGAACAGGAAACTGAGGCTACAATTTGTACAAGCTCATCGAAATTGGACAGTAGAAGATTGGAAAAACGTTGCTTGGTCTGATGAGTCTCGATTTCTGCTGCGACATTCGGATGGTAGGGTCAGAATTTGGCGTAAACAACATGAAAGCATGGATCCATCCTGCCTTGTATGGAGCATCTTTGGGATGTGCAGCCGACAAATCTGCGGCAACTGTGTGATGCCATCATGTCAATATGGACCAAAATCTCTGAGGAATGCTTCCAGCACCTTGTTGAATCTATGCCACGAAGAATTGAGGCAGTTCTGAAGGCAAAAGGGGTCCAACCCGTTACTAGCATGGTGTACCTAATAAAGTGGCCGGTGAGTGTACATACATACATACATACATACATACATACATACATACATACATAAAATTACGGACACCAACCACAAAACTCCTGTAAATCAGTAGAACCATAAATACTAACCAACCATTAGAATTCCACTAAAAAGTGGGAGAGTACGCAATTCTGAACCCACACAAGGATCAACGTACAGACACTGACTGTGATAAGTATATTTAGTCTGTGATCCTGGGTTCAGAACGGACCATGAGAAAACTCCCCCAGAAAAATTAAAGTAATATGCTCACTGGCGTAAGGGAGTCCCATAATCCTAAGTTAACCCTCTTACCGATGAACAGGAGGTGGAATGAATAGGGAGACACCCCCGACGCGCGTTTCGCTCCGATATTCGTTTGCTTTCTCAAGGGGTAGTGCTTAATCCTCACCAAGTAGGACCTTTTATCCTGGAAAATCCGGTCACATGTTAATCATGTGACCGGAAAGGTTGATCTGGCTGCATATGAACGGCGCATGCGTCAGCGGCCCCCGGCGCCACAACCACCCCGCCCAGCCAGGATCCGAGGCCGCGCGAGTGTGAGCATAGCGTTGCCATGACTCCCAGTCGCCGGCCGAAGAAACCAAGCGGCCGAGCAGAGGAGGGACGGAGCCAGGAGCAAGCGGGCGCACGCGCACTACAGCCAAGCAACTGCAGGAGGATTCCTTCCAAGTATATTGATGAAAAGATAATGGGCACCATACGGTAATGAAACAGAATAAACTTTTAATATATACATGAATATCATATAGGAAATGATTATATACAAAAGATGACAAGCAGTCCATCAAAATTTCTCCTCCAATGTGCCAGTGTGGAGTCCGTTTTCCCAAGATTTCAAGGATATATACAAAGCTATAAGACAAAATTTAAAACAATAGTAAAACACATATTTTTATTAAAAAGGTGAATAAACACCAAGTGAAGGGGAATAGGAGCTATGTAAATACAATTCTACTATCATTACAAGAAGGGGGCAAAATTAAGAGACTCATGAAGACCACCTGGTCTCACGGTACCCAAGGTCACGATCCATTTAAGTTCTCGCTGCGCAAGAAGCTGCCTAACGTTGCCACCTCGTATACCCATATGAATAAGGTCTATCCCTCTCACCATGAACTCTCTCGGATCACAATCATGACATTTTCTAAAATGCCTCTGAATAGTTTTTAATTGTGAGACATCCTCCACCGTCTTGGCTGCGCCAATGTCCCGCACATGCTCCCGAACCCTCACTCTTAATTCTCTAGATGTTAAACCTATGTAAATAAGGTTACAGCTACACGTATCATAGTATATCACATTCTTGCTATTGCAAGAAATGTAATTCCTAATTTGAAATTCCCTTTTTCCATCAGCCGAGGAAAAGGAAGCACTGCGCAGGACATTGGCGCAGGCAAGACAGTGTCCACACGTATAGCAGCCCGTCGTACGGCGCATTGAACCAAAGAGGCTAAAGGCCCCGTCTCACATAGCGAGATCGCTGCTGAGTCACAAGTTTTGTGACGCAACAGCGACCTCAGTAGCGATCTCGCTATGTTTGACACGTACCAGCGACCAGGCCCCTGCTGCGAGATCGCTGGTTGTGTCGGAATGGCCTGGACCTTTTTTTGGTCGTTGAGGTCCCGCTGACATCGCTGAATCGGTGTGTGTGACACGGATTCAGCGATGTCTTCACTGGTAACCAGGGTAAACATCGGGTTACTAAGCGCAGGGCCGCGCTTAGTAACCCGATGTTTACCCTGGTTACCATCGTAAATGTAAAAAACACCAAACAGTACATACTCACATTCCGGTGTCCGTCAGGTCCCCTGCCGTCTGCTTCCCGCTCTGACTGATATCCGGCCATAAAGTGAAAGTACAGCACAGCGGTGACGTCACCGCTCTGCTGTTAGGGCCGGCGCTCAGTCAGTGAAGGAAGCGGACGCCGGGGGACGCGAAGGTGAGTATGTACTGTTTGTTTTTTTTACTTTTACGCTGGTAACCAGGGTAAACATCGGGTTACTAAGCGCGGCCCTGCGCTTAGCAACCCGATGTTTACCCTGGTTACCCGGGACCTCGGCATCGTTGGTCGCTGGAGAGCGGTCTGTGTGACAGCTCCCCAGCGACCACACAACGACTAAACAGCGACGCTGCATCGATCAGCATCGTTGTCTGTATCGCTGCAGCGTCGCTGTGTGTGACGGGGCCTTAACTGTTGGTGCCACATAGTGACTCTTGACCAGCAGGTCTTTCAAGTTCCTAGCCCTCCTAGGTGTCATCATAGGACGGTCAGACAGAAATGGACCCAAAGAGGGCTCAGTACTTAAGATCCGCCAATGTTTGTTCAGAATATGTCGAATATTGTCCCACTCATGATTAAATTCAGAAATGAATTGATTCATCCGTCTTCTTTTTGTCTTTTTTGGAATACAGCAATTGGTTCCGTGGGGTGTTTTTGGCCCTATTATACCCATATCTCACACACCGTTTGCTATATCCACGTTGTTAAAAACGCTCCTGTTTTTCTCCTCTATTTGGTTAAACTATTGTCTGGAGTTATATATATGGGTGCCAGGACATGGTTCCTGGATACTCTTTAACATGAGTCTGGGTTTATATATATGGATTTTATCTGTGCAGGAAGATCAAATATGCCTACCGTATGTAATTCCTGGTAGCTATGCTTTATAACTCAATAATGCGCGTGTGGGGGAAGGAATGTGTATTCAGATTATGTGCCCGGCTAGGCTCAGAGATATTGCATTCTGTTATTATAGGTCATTTTCTAGTTTCCATATCTCAGAGCCTCTTGCTGGTCTGGTATCTGTAGTGCCACAATGTCTGCTGAGTCAAACAAAGAAGCCAGTTGGCTCGTAGCTGCACAATAGTTCACACCTCTGTGATAATTGCGGAACTTGGTGCTGGGAGACACCGGGTCTTATGGTCTTTCACCCTTCCCCCGGAGAGAGCTTAAAAGGCCTATTTTCTTGAGTTAATTATAGAAAAACATTGGTGTTGGGGTATCCCAATGGTGGGGGCTGAGTTTGGGAGCAAATATTTTGGGTCAAAATGTATCTGACAGGGAATTCTATCAGATATTAAAATATCAATTTCCAATATCTCTCAGCGCCAGCACGGTAGGGAGGTATAGGTGTTCTTTTGCAAGTGTGTGTGTGTGTGTGTGTGTGCGTGTGTGCGTGCACCTGGATTATTCATTTTTAAGTGATCAAAAAAACAAGATGTTTTCTAGTGGAAACCACTTGCAGAAATGCTCCTCTTTTTTAAGAGTTTTTCAAGTGTTTTTGGAGAGGTGTGTGTGTTTTTTTTGTTTTACCTGTAGCCTTTTGCTTGGACAGTGCCTAGTTTGGAAACGTACGATGCACGTACTTTCCTCCCACCAAAAATTGAAGCAAAAGAAAAAAAAAAACTTTCAAAAAACTGAACATGTGAATATCAGCCTATTGTTTCACTAGAGATGAATCTCCGCGTTTCTGCACTAAATAATGTATAAAAAATATGTTTGTGCAAATCTGCACCAGAAATGCAGAAAGAAAATCGCAAAAAAAAAAAAAGAGCGATAATCCTAGCAGATTGATATTGCGTGTTTTGGTGTTCACAAATAGGTGGAAAAAGCTGCATTGTTTGCCTGCCCTAAATATGGTCTGAGATTTTTAATTGACTGAATTGGGCCGATTTCAGGCGTCCGTGTTTAATGCAGACAGCACATGGATGCACCATGTATGATTGAGCCCTAAGGCAAAGAAAAAAAATGCTATTGATGATGAGCCCTCCTTCTTACACGTTACACTGGGAGTGTCGAGTTTATTTAGTGTGCACTGTGGTAGAGAAATAATCAATATGGACACAGAATAGGTTTCCGTCAGTCACCAGTGCTGTAGTAAGGAGTGCGAGAACAGCCTGCTTGTCAGGATTTGTGGCCATGTAAATCATTGGTCCTGTCTGGTTTTTCTCCTTTTTTTTTGCCTTGGGTTACTAATCACAAAGCGCATTATCTTGTCTATTTTTACTACTCAAAAGTGAGCGGCTGCCTCTAATCTCTTATCAGTCAAAACAACTGCTGGCATAATTACTATCTACAAATGTAAGGAGAAAGCCCGCTGCACCCGACATACGCTTGCACTCCATTTCATTCTGTAGACTCGCCTCAGGATTTGTAGGGCGTATTGGCCTTTTATTACCATCTGCGATTAAGGAACAGTCTTCTTGCCTGAGAAATCTGAAATCGACCGGACAGGTTTCACACATTCAGTGGGTCATGGTTGACCTCTTTCACATGGAGCAGTCATAGCTGACACCCATATGTATGGCCGGTGCAGTAATGGATGGCGTCTGCACATTCTTACTGCACAAATGCAGCAAGGGTTGAAGTATAGGCGGAAACAAAAGTATAAGTAAATAAAGTTTTATTCTTTTAACTGTTTATTTTATCTACTTTTGTCTCTATATACTTCACATATGTCAAACTCGCGGGGTGAGCATGTTTTGGTCTGTGACGCCAGGTGGGTCACCCAAGTATTTTATGCCCTTGTCACCCGGCAGGTCTCCCTCCCGGCATCACACTTTCACCTATATTGGCATACGAGACCGGTGCAACAGGGGAACAGGCAGAGGTGAGTATTTATTTATTTTTTAATGTGAGACCATTATACTGTATTGAGCATTACACAGGGCTATTATACTGTATGGAGCAGGATGTGGGGCCCATGATGCTATGTGGAGGCCTATGTGGGGCCCGTGATGCTGTGTGGAGGCCTGTGTGAGGATTACACTTGGTAAATCATTCTGTGATGGGGTCACCATTCTTTGTAGAGGGGGCGTAGGGTTATCACATCATACCGTGCGTGTTTTGGAATTCATTCTGGCGGCATCGCACTGTGTTTGGGAGGTCACTTTTGTTTGCATCTTACTTTATTATATTATCTGTATTATTCAACATTTATTATCCTTTGTTAACACATTTAAATTAGGCCTTATGCTTTTTAGTGCACTTCCATTACTTGCATAATTCCAATATTTTATTTTAAGATCTATTAAGTAAATTGTACTTTCTTCATAGGAAAACGCTTTTAAGTTCATTGTTGTTTTTGACTTCCTCGATTGTAGACATTTTTTTTTTAATAAATAACAAGTTTGGCCCATGACCTTATCCAAACTTTTCATTTTGCCCCTCTGTGTATTTTAGCTTGGCTTCCCTGATATAGCGTTGGCATATTCCGCAGTGTTGTACAAACACTGTTATTATCCACATCTATTCCTGTCACCAAGGGTGGGCTCAAGGGACGCTGTCAGCACAGAATGACTGTTCATGCCAAGTCCAGGCGCTTGGTGCTACGCGACGGGGCCAGACATTTATATACACCTTCCCACCTGCTTGGTTTCCATCTATCTTCTCCACTCTCTGGTTTTATGAAACCAGATCTGTCAATCAAATAAGAGGGGAGTGGACATAGAGGGAAAGCAAGCAGGTGGGAAGGTGTATATAAATGGTTGGCCGCACCAAGGGTGCACCAAGCGTCAGGACTTGGTTTCAACAGACATTCTGTGTGCTGACAGTCCTTTTTAAAGAGACTTTATCAGCACAGATGGCTGTTCAAACCAAGCACAGACTCTCGGTGAATTCTTAGAGTGGCCTAACAATTTAGAGCACCTTCTAACCTACGGTACTTGTTTTCCCTCTATCTCTGGCTCTCTAAAGCTAGAGCTGTCAATAAAAATAGTGGGGGTGAGAGAGGCAAAACAAGCAGGTGGGAAGGTGCGCTGGACTGCTTGGCCACACTTAGGGTGCACCGAGCACCTGTACATGATATGAGCAGACTCCTTTTAGAAATCACTCTAGTTTCATCCAGAAAACTCGGATGTTTGTTTTTTTTTTGTTTTTTTTTAATTTTCATCGTGCCATCCGTGTGTCTTGTTTCTCATGTCTGTGTGACGTCCATGTGCGATCTGTTTTCAAGTACATTAAAAAATCAAATCAAAACATGATCAAATATGGTTTCCTAGGTTTACAATAGTAATCTATCTGTAAAAATCGGATTCTGCATGGAAGTGCCATATGAAATCTGAAAAAAAAGGATATATAATTCTTTATTGACGTTTTTTTCAAGTTCAGACTATTGAATACATATCCCTACCAATATGAAATGGAAGTATGCTACGATACCCTGAACAGCTGAAAATAAGTAGTTGACATGAAGATAGAAGGCACAATGTAAACTGTAAACATCGAAGAGGCTGCACTGCTCACATCATCCCATGGACCCCTTCAAATAGCTGATTGGTGAGGGTGCCAAGAGTCGAATGCTCATTGATCTTGATGGTCTGATAGGCCATCAAAAGTCCTATCCCAGAAAAACATTGGCAAAAAGTGGTCGATGAGTGACATAGAACTGCAGTCTCTGGACTCAGACTTTTGGTGTATAGTATGTGTTGCAGACAGTCTGTCACCCCTGCCTGCTGCTTGTGATAGGTTCTCTCTGTCCCCAGTTACAAGCAGGAGTCAGGTTGGACAGGCTGATGTTGCATTTCAAATTATTCAGGGAAGAATGCGCATACAGATACTATAGACAGACAGATTGAGACAGGAATTTTATAACTGTAACTAATCATTGTGTGGACCCAACTACTACAGTATATCACTGCACTCCTGGTTGCTTACATAGGACAGAAACAATCTTCAGCAACATTGTAAGCATGGAGGGTAGATATGGATTTGATAAATGACTGTAGAAGTCAGACACCAGAAAAAAAAAAGGTTTTGCCTTTAGAGTACTTGTCACTTGGCAAAAAATGTTTTTTCTTTTTCCCTATTAGTTTTATATCTTGTAAATGCCGATTTTTCTCCTGATCCGACATATTTATTTTTTATCTGTTCTTGAGATATGGCCTCCTCATCACCGTATCCTTGTCCCAGTCTTTTTACAAGTAGGTGTGGTTCTAAACTCTTCTCTGAGGGTGTATTATTGGTGACCACACCCAGTTGGTTAAACAAGACTAGATTTATATGTAGGGAAGATTGGGCTATATCTCGGGGATGGAGGGGCACAGGAGCAAAATAGAAAACCCTGAATTCTGGAGAACAACAGCATTTAAACCAGGTAAAAATAAAAATTACATATTTATGGCATGTGACAGGTCATCCTTAGGTATTCTCTTATTTTTGTGCTCACTTTCAACCCCATTGTAGTGTTGTTCACTGTATGATTCACAGGAAGAAACTCTCTCATGATTGCTTTATGCCACAAATCTTGAGTAGTGGAAACCGTTACATACAGTAAATGAGTGATTGATGTACAATCGTAGATTTCTGCAAACAACGTCCATGGTAAATGTGCATCACGTAAATTCACCCTTAGGCCTCATTCACATGTGCAATTTAATTTGTCTTTCTAGTGCATGAAAAAAAAATTGCACATGAATGGTATCAATATGCTGTTGGTTAATTTAATGGACCTGTAGACTAGTGGAGTGGTTTTGATCCATTTCTCTTATCCAAATAAGACAGTTCTTTGTGGATTTTTTTTTTTTTTGTAGACCGTCTGCAAAAAAACTTGGCCATGTATTGTGAACAGCACCATAAATTAGTGGGTATGTGTTCTAGCTGTGAAAAATGGACATCTGAATTGGGGCTTAGGCTGGAGGCACCCTTATATTTAGAAGATCTGTTCTCCTTTTCCTTAGGTAACTGGGAATATTTCCCTTTTTCTCTGATCTAAATTCTGTTCTCATTTTCCATAAGTTGTTGTTCTGGAGTAACCCCCATTATCAAGTTTCTGATCACTGAGGGTTCAACTACTGGGACCTTCACTGATCACAAGAATGGGGGTCTGGTGTTCCTCTTCGGATGGAGCTGTGGTTATGAATGCATGCTTCTGCTTTACTCCGTGTATAGGACATGATAGTGAAACCTTGCATGAGGGCAGCTTTAGGAGTGGAGAACCTTTTATTGGTGGTTTTAGACTGATAACTTGATGTTTTGCACTGCACCAAGTATTCTTTTCGGTATGGAGAGGTAAACGTACAGGCTGATCAGCTGAGCACATGCTTTTAGGCATAATAGTATTTTTTTTTTTTCCATAATTAGCGTCCGTCACCCTCTCTATAATCAGACATTGATGACAGACCGCTCTGGTATAATTGGTGGCTGTGGAAGAAAGCTAATGATAATGTAGCGTCTGAGGTTTTCCAGGCGGTATACAGCGGGAGGACCTGGTGCTTTATCTGCTGGTGGCGTCTGAGCTTTCTGTTTAATAGGATACCGGTAAAGTATTTACTTTTAGGTTTTTCAGCTCATTTAACCTTTGGCTAAAACTTTAAAGCTTCTATAACAGATACGTGCGCGTGAATGTTAATCTGTTAGCGCCCTAGTGTTTGTCTCTTTGGTGTACAGAGAATATCTCCTCTAATATTAAGACATTGCCTGTAGTCTGTATTTGATGCTGAAAGATACTCCTGCCCCCCCCTGATTTTTATGGATTATTTCTCCAGACAAAAGGGTGATTTTGATTGCAGTCATTCAGAAAGTCAAGCCCTGATCATTGGAAATTAAAGGGAACCTGTCACCCCGTTTTTTCAGTATGAGATAAAAATACCGTTAAATAGGGCCTGAGCTGTGCTTTACAATAGTGTAATTTTTGTCCCCTGATTCCCCACCTATGCTGCCGAAATACCTTACAAAAGTCGCCGTTTTCGCCTGTCAATCATGCTGGTCTGGTCAAAAGGGCGTGGTAAAATGGCTGTTTCTCCCCCACCTCTTGCTTATCTTCCCGGCGTTGGCGTAGTGGTTCTCGCATGCGTAACAGCCGAAAAAGAGCGCGATCTGTGCTATTCCCCTGGTTATCGGTGGCGGCGGCCATCTTCCTGAGGCCGCGCGTGCTCAGATGGAGTGCTCTGCTTCCCGGGGCTTCAGGAAAATGGCCGCGGGATGCCGCGCGTGCGCAGATGGAGATTGTGGCGGCCATTTTCCTGAAGCCGAGATGCGAACTCTGCTTCAGGAAAATGGCCGCCGCGATCTCCATCTGCGCACGCGCGGCATCCCGCTGCCATTTTAGTTAGTATTGCTCACTTCCTAGCTAAATGTAATTTTCCTTCTTCACCGTATGTCCAAAGTGAGGGGTGGTGGTGGCTTGCCTCTTCCCTGGAGATGTCTCACGGATTTTAATCTTTCTCTATGATCTCTGTATTTACTGTGAGTGTCATTTTGTTTTTCTCATATGGGAAAAAAAAAAAATAAAAAGTGCAAAATCTTAAAAATGTTCTCCTTCACAGTAGGCTGTAAAAAAGTAAAGCATACAAGTTCCGATACTCTTTGTTATGGAGCAATTGGAGTTTAGACGGCTATTGGGCCACATAAAAACGCAGAACCTGAGATGTGAAACAGACTGAATAAATGTTTTTTTTTTTTTTCTTTTTTTAAAGAGAGGATGGGAATGGGGGGTGTAAACATATGTGATGGGATTGACAGTGAAATCCAAATGTCAGTGTCCCAGTTGCTTTGTATGTGCCAGGGAGATGGACCAGGACTGTCTGCACTCTGAGTCCTCCCATCTGCTGTGACCGCAGACTTATCCCTCAGCACACGGACTGTTTCAGGGATTCTCCAGTTTCTGACCTGGAACCGGGAGGGTTATGTACCGTATGCGTTATAGACACTCCTGGGCAATGGACGCGGCCCCAGGGCTGTGGAGTCAGTTGGAGCCCATTTTGGTGGAGTCGGAGGTTTGGTTTACTGACTCTCCCATATACTTGTATGGTTTTGGTGAAATATATATGTGTGTGTGTGTATGTGTATATATATACAGTCATGGCCAAAAGTATTCACACCCCTGCAATTCTGTCAGATAATACTCATTAATACTAATACAGATAATACTCAAGCAACCCCAAAACATCAGGGAACCTCTGCCATGTTTGACTGTAGTGACCGTGTTCTTTTCTTTGAATGCCTCTTTTTTCTCCTGTAGACTCAATGTTGATGCCTTTGCCCAAAAAGCTCTACTTTTGTCTCATCTGACCAGAGAACATTCTTCCAAAACATTTTAGGCTTTTTCAGGTAAGTTTTGGCAAACTCCAGCCTGGCTTTTTTATGTCTCGGGGTAAGATTGAGTTTACAGGAGAAAAAAGAGGCATTCAAAGAAAAGAACACGGTCCCTACAGTCAAACATGGCGGAGGTTCCCTGATGTTTTGGGGTTGCTTTGCTGCCTCTGGCACTGGACTGCTTGACTGTGTGCATGGCATTATGAAGTCTGAAGATTACCAACAAATTTTGCAGCATAATGTAGGGCCCAGTGTGAGAAAGTTGTTTCTCCCTCAGAGGTCATGGGTCTTCCAGCAGGACAATGACCCAAAAAACACTTCAAAAAACACTAGAAAATGGTTTGAGAGAAAGCACTGGAGACTTCTAAGGTGGCCAGCAATGAGTCCAGACCTGAATCCCATAGAATACCTTTGGAGAGATCTAAAAATAACAGTTTGGAGAAGGCACCCTTCAAATATCAGGGACCTGGAGCAGTTTGCCAAAGAAGAATGGTCTAAAATTCCAGCAGAGCATTGTAAGAAACTCATTGATGGTTACCGGAAGCGGTTGGTCGCAGTTATTTTGGCTAAAGGTTGTGCAACCAAGTATTAGGCTGAGGGTGCCAATACTTTTGTCTGGCCCATTTTTGGAGTTTTGTGTGAAATGATCAATGTTTTGCTTTTTGCTTCATTTTCTTTTGTGTTTTTTCATTTAAGACAAATTAAATGAAGATAATAATACCAAAGAATCTGTGTTTGCAATCATTTTCAAGAAGAAACAGAGAATTATCTGACAGAATTGCAGGGGTGTGAATACTTTTGGCCATGACTGTGTATGTATGTATATATATATATATATATATATATATATATATATATATATATATATATATATATATATATATATATATATATATATAATTTTTTTTATTTTTTTTTTATTTATAACTGTCAATTTCCATATGGAGAAAATGACCTTTTTTTTTAAAAGATCTGATTTACTGTTTTATGCTGCAAATCTGTAACTACAAGGGGTAGGTGTACATTTTAATGCCAGGATGGCCATGTATATTTTTATCCGTTTTTTTTTATACTATTGTAGCTGTTGTCATTTATAGTCTTCACGTTTCATTGCTGTATTATATTGATTCTGATGTACGGGATAGCTGTAGCTGTGTTTGCCCCTGTGCCCTTTTGTACTTTGTCGGTGCCCTTTTTTGTTGTGACCTAGGCGGAGTCCAGGGTTGGCGCATTCCTTTTTTCCGGAATCTTTTGTGTTCTTCCATTTTCCACCGCACCTTATGCTTGATTGCTAGCAGAACGGAATAAACTCCTCATGACTTCCCCAAGTGCTGAACTAATTAATGAACAGATTTAATTTAGATATGAAAAAATGAAGGAGTGGTTGGGTGTTGCTTCATACTAGGACTGCATCTTCCATATTAAGGACTTTGTACTGCATTTGTTCTTCATCTAAATTAGTGTTTTATTTACCTTGATTTAAAGAAATACTGTCTTTTTTGCATTAACTTTGTGTCTGTGTTAAAGGTTTGTGATGTGTATATATTTAGATAATGGACTTTTATTTGTGATGGTGTGTGGATGATTCTTGTCTGTACTGCTCCTCTCCTTTTTATAATAAAACCATTGTTAGGATAGGTGATGAGCGTCAGATCGCTGGGACCAGTACCAATCATGAATATGGAGGTGGTCCAACTTATGCGTTGCTGATACATTCACAGTATAGAAATAAAAGACCTACGGTAATTCCCCCTTATTTCTGTGGCTAGCCATACATTTCCTTATGAGAGTATCGCATTGAAACCCCCCAAATTTTGTTAGCAACCATGGCCGCTGAAGGGATTTTCTGAATAATTTTGGTATCCATATTCTCCTAGAGAGGAGTTGCCTTCTTCAGGCTGCACCTTTAGGCCACCATGCATACTGGACTAAAGTCAGCCAAATGCTAATACCAGCGAGATTAGGCAAGAGTCTATTATGGGTTGAAGCCTCCTGACTCTCCCCGGACAGATGATGCCATGGGAGCAAAGAATCCATCATTTCCTACAGCCAATCCTTTTGTTTTCTTGAACGTAAGCCACTGCCAGAGGAGTGTGGAAATCTGCCCTCTCCTAGAGAACACAGGGGCTTTGGGCTGAATTAAACTCTCCGCAGGTTTTTTTCTATTTAATTCAAATTAAGCGCATTATAAAATAGCCCTGATTCCAGGGATATCTCACTTAATAGGAAGTGTTGCAGTTTCAATACAATCAGTGTCTTATCAGCAGGAGATTATCATTACTGGACTACATGTCCTGTGCAAACCAGTCAGTGTAATCTGTATAACCCGCCCTCACCACCGATTGGCAGCATGAATGTACAGTGTATACAGGAAGCTGCCAATCAATGGCATGGGTGGGGTTATACAGCTCCGCAATCTGACCTCTGCTACATCAACAACAGAGAAACTGCACCAAGCCGTTCAGTAAGTGATACATCGCCACAAGCGGGCCCACTGACCCTACATAATGCTGCTATCAGACACCATATTGGGGCTGCTACACTGGGTCCCCAGGTGGTGAATATGGGTAAGGGTAGTTTTGGGCGCATTTTAAAATGTTTATTGTTTCCTTAAAGTGACATACACATTTTTTCTAGGAGATCTTATCTGACTCCCTGGTTTTTGGCTCTATGTGCTTTCTATATATTCCACATGTTTTTTCTGTGTTTATCTGACCTTAGGTGTGCTTTAGAGTGTGTGAGCTTTTTGTCTTTACTTGGACGTATAATAATAATATGGGAACACCCAGTGTTGGGTAGCACTTGTACATTATTCCAATTTTTATGCTGCTGTTTACTTTACTACCCCCCTCCACTAGAATATTGGTGGATCCAGTGCTTGACATCTAGGACATTTACGATCTAGCTTTATCTTCAACAGATTATTACTATTTTTTTATTTGTATTCTTATTGAATAAAATAGGTATTTATTTTATTCTGGGACTTTTGTGCTCTCCTTTTTTTTTTTTTTTTTTTCTTTTTTGTGTTGCTATATTCTTTGAGAGTGTCCTTGGCTACTGTAGCCCCCCTTATCGGTGAGTAAAGGGTATGATGGATTGAGAATGTTTTCTGATCTGAGGATTGTGTTTATTATTAAAGGGGTTGTCTGGCTAATATAAGTTATAACCTGTCCGCAGGATAGATGACGGCTTGTTGATTGGTAGGGATGCCACTTCTGGGACCTGCACTGATCGTGAGAATGGTGTCGTTTTATCTATGGAAGAATCATGTGGCAGTGCGCCTATACACCATTCATTCATGCTCAGTTTTTTCTGGCAGCCCCATAAAGGTACCGTCACATTAAAGGTACCTTCACACTAAACGACTTTGCAACAATAACGATAGCGATCCGTGACGTTGCAGCGTCCTGGATAGTGATATCGTTGTGTTTGACAAGCAGCAGCGATCTGGATCCTGCTGTGATATCGCTGGTCGTTGCTGAAAGTCCAGAACTTTATTTGGTCGTCAGATCGGCGTGTATCGTCATGTTTGACAGCAAAAGCAACGATGCCAGCAATGTTTTACAATGGTAACCAGGGTAAATATCGGGTTACTAAGCGCAGGGCCGCGCTTAGTAACCCGATGTTTACCCTGGTTACCATTGTAAAAGTAAAAAAAAAAACCAGTACATACTCACCCTCTGATGTCTGTCACTTTCCCCGGCGTCCGCGCTGCTGCTCAGAGCTTCCTGCACTGAATGTGTCAGTGCCGGCCGTAAAGCGAAGGACAGCGGTGACGTCACCGCTGTGCTTTAGGGCCGGCGCTCACACAGTGCAGGGAAGCGGACGCGACAGGCACCGGAATGTAAGTATGTAGTATTTTTTTTTTTTTACATTTACACTGGTAACCAGGGTAAACATCGGGTTACTAAGAGCGGCCCTGCGCTTAGTAACCCGATGTTTACCCTGGTTACCAGGGGACTTAGGCATTGTTGGTCGCTGGAGAGCTGTCTGTGTGACAGCTCTCCAGCGACCACACAGCGACGCTGCAGCGATCGGCATCGTTGTCAATATCGCTGCAGCGTCACTTAATGTGACGGTACCTTTAGCGACGCTTGTTATGATCCGGTGACCTTGGAGCAGCATGAGACTTTCTCAGGAGTAGGTGGAATCTGTACTGACTGCAAACCCTAAACTGACTCCGCAACTAGAAGTAGCCGTGGGGTGTACCTAACACATCCTAGACACCTCGACACAGCCGGAGGACTAAATACCCCTATAGATGGAAATGGGAATTCTATCTTACCTCAGAGCAGAACCCCAAAGGATAGGCAGCCCCCCACAGATATTGACTGTATTAGAGGAAAGACACACGCAGGCAGAAATCAGGATTTAGCAAAAGAGGCCAAGCTAGCTAAATAGGAAAGGATAGGACAGAATACTAAGCGGTCAGTATTAAAATATCCACAGCAGATAATACAAAAATTCCACCATCTAACTAAAGACATGGAATGTATATCTGCATCTCCTGAGAATCCAACTAGACTGAAAAAATCCAAACACAGTCTAAGCTGGACAAGAAAAAACAATAAATAGCACTGAATTGTAAAGCACACAGCATGTGTGCTGTAGAAACAAAACCAGACACTTATCTTTGCTGATTTGACAGCAGGGCAGGAGGAACCAGACAGAGATTCAAAACCTCCAAGAACGATGGACAACTGGCAAAGGCTAATGAATCCTGCAAACCTAAATACCCCAGTCAGAGCTGCAATCAGCAGGGACACCTGCCCAGGATTGCAACCCAGGGACAACTGCATTACGACCAGCAACCACCGGGGGGAACCCAAGAGCAGAATTCACAACAGACGCTGCAGCGATATCGACAACGATGCCGATCGCTGCAGCTTCGCTGTGTGGTCGCTGGAGAGCTGTCACACAGACAGCTCTCCAGCGACCAACGATGCCGAAGTCCCCGGGTAACCAGGGTAAACATCGGGTTACTAAGCGCAGGGCCGCATTGTAAAACATTGCTGGCATCGTTGCTTTTGCTGTCAAACACGACGATACACGCCGATCTGACGACCAAATAAAGTTCTGGACTTTCAGCAACGACCAACGATATCACAGCAGGATCCAGATCGCTGCTGCATGTCAAACTCAACGATATCGCTATCCAGGACGCTGCAACGTCACGGATCGCTATCTTTATCGTTGCAAAGTTGCTAAAGGTACCGTCACATTTAGCGACGCTGCAGCGATCTAGCCAACAATCCCGATCGCTGCAGTGTCGCTGTGTGGTCGCTGGAGAGCTGTCACACAGACAGCTCTCCAGCGACCAACTATGCGAAGTCCCCTGGTAACCAGGGTAAACATCGGGTTACTAAGCGCAGGGCCGCGCTTAGTAACCCGATGTTTACCCTGGTTACCAGCGTAAACGTGAAAAAAATCAAACACTACATACTTACATTCCGGTGTCTGTCCCCCGGCGCTGTGCTTCTCTGCACTGTGTAAGCGCCAGCCGGAAAGCACAGCGGTGACGTCACCGCTGTGCTCTGCTTTCCGGCTGGCCGGCGCCGACAGTGCAGGAAAGCACAGCGCCGGGGGACAGATACTGGAATGTAAGTATGTAGTGTTTGTTTTTTTTTTTACATTTACACTGGTAACCAGGGTAAACATCGGGTTACTAAGCGCGGCCCTGCGCTTAGTAACCCAATGTTTACCCTGGTTACCAGTGAAGACATCACTGGATCGGTGTCACACACGCCGACTCAGCGATGTCAGCGGGAGATCCAGCGACGAAATAAAGTTCTGGACTTTCTGCTCCGACCAACGATGGCACAGCAGGATCCTGATCGCTGCTGCGTGTCAAACTCAACGATCTCGCTAGCCAGGACGCTGCAACGTCACAGATCGCTAGCGATATCGTTTAGTGTGAAGGTACCTTAACAGATAAATGCTCCCTATCTTGGATCGGGGGCTCCTAACTGTGGACACTCAGCAATCTGTAAATTATCACTTATCCTGTGCTGTTTTTTTACCCAGCCACAATTACTAACATCTTTTTTAAAGTAACACTGAACCCAGAAATAGGTGTCTCAGAAGACCAGAGATCAGCCTTGTTCTCCTCTTCACTGTCGTGTATGTGGCTGTAAGACAACTGGCTGCAGCAGAATCATCCATGCAATGTGTGACCTAGGAAAAAGAGATCACTTAGACCCATTCAGTAGATCCAACACTGATGGTTCTGTTGGTCACCAGATAAAGATCGGACCCAACTTAACTCCTGTGCTGTCTGCAGGATAACACATAACTGATTATTTGAGGATGGTGCTGTAGAATAACAAACATTGGGGTAAGAATGTTTCTTGTTTCATTTAAACATTAATTTCAAGGTTCAGCGCTCCATTAAAGGGAACCTGTCACGTGAAAAAACGCTGTTATACTCCAGGTTGTTAGCGTTCTGAACCTGCTCGGCATCGGCACTTCGAGCCGGGAGGAAATGAACTTGATTCCTCCCAGCAGCAATCAGTCACTGGGATGGTGCTGCCATGGTTTCAGTCACCACTCTGTGTATAGAGAGCGTTAACTATAACAGCTGACCCTAATGAGCCGGCTGTCGGTCAGAGCCGAGGTCGCAGTTAAAGCTGCCGCTCCTTATACAGAGAGTGGTGACCGAAACCATGCTGGCACCATCCCAGTGACCGCTGCCGGTAGGAATAAGGTCCCTTTCCTGCAACCATTCTGACTGCAGACTTGTGAGTCCTCACGTTACGCGATGTGATGATTCTCTAGTGCTGACGGTTGACTGCAGGTATGTTATTTGCGTATATGCGGTCACATGCCGACTAGATGGGCGTGTCCTCCCTCAGTGCAAGACTAGTCGGAGTGTGGCCAAGTGTATTCAAATTGCATACACATGACAGTCCGGTCCCAGTGGAGAATCTTCACCGCATGCAGTGAGGGTTCATAGTGACTGCAGACTTGTAGCTTAAGACTGGACACCCCTTTTAAGCTGTACATAAAGGCCAATGTAGACTATTTCCTGATGGCCACTGGCGCCGTTTCATGAGCCGAATGAGCCCAAAAGATACTAAACAAAGCCAGATGTCTGTGGAGAAAGTCCTGGTGTGTTGGGGGAAGTGATTGGCATAATTGAAAAGTTGTTCCGGAAAAATGCCTCAATGACAGGCGCCAACTGTGGACTGTATACATTTTCTGCTTCTGCCCTCTCATTGTGATGTATGATATTATTGGACAAAACTTATGTATTTTTGGCTGAATGAAAGGAAAAATCATGGTATGATCTGGAAGTGTGAAAAAGTAATACATGCAAGTGTTATTAAACGTACACTTTTATTTTCTGGATTCAGACTGCAGAATACATTTTTTTTGTGTGTGTGCTTTTTTTTCAGCGTTCTTCATCTTGGTTTTAAGCCTCCAGCTGTTTTTTCTATAATAGAGCTGAACAAAATCTCCAGCCTTAACTTTCAGCGCA
Source organism: Ranitomeya variabilis (assembly GCF_051348905.1). NCBI lineage: Eukaryota > Metazoa > Chordata > Amphibia > Anura > Dendrobatidae > Ranitomeya > Ranitomeya variabilis. The sequence goes on along the minus strand of NC_135235.1, from coordinate 552,842,580 downwards.
GTCCAGTACTATGTCTGTATAACCAGGGCTGTGGGGTCAGAGTCGGAGCCCATTTTGGTGGACTCAGTGTCATGGTAATTGAGGAGTCGGAGATTTGGCTTACCGAGTCCACAGCCTTGTGTATAACTATGAACTACCGTATGTCTTTTCTCACCAATATGTTTTTTATTTTTCCTTTTTTCACTCAATTGTTCTATTTCGGTTAGATGCGAAATTCTTACCATCAGGGTTTGAATAAGAAAGCAGAATTATGTTTCAAACTCGTTGGATTTTTCTGCTTTGCTTACTCATATTCTTTGGAATGGAATTTTAATAATTTACTAAAATTTTGACATTTTAGCCAGAAGCTGAATCATCCACCTTGTTTCACAGATTCCTTTTACATAAATCATCGTTCTTGGCAGCACAGCTTAAAAATCATCTTTCTTGGCAGCACACCATCATGTAGTAACAAGACAATGTGCTGCCGAGTACGAATGACAACCTATGCACAGTGAAGGATCTATTACCCGTCATTCTGGGCAAATGGGAAGTGTGGTCGGCCTGCCTAAACAGGTTATCAAACGACCAATCAACAAATGTACAGCCGATCGGGGGTAGTTTAAGTGCACCAGAACCCTGATGCTCTACCGGGATAAGCCCTCAATGTGGGCTCAATAGGGGCCTCATTACGGAAACCCCCGCCAATCAGCACAACGAAAGGGGAAATGGCATGTACGGTATAAAATGTTTGGCTTTATGAATTTCCCAATTGTTCTTGTTGTAATGGCATTTTTTTTATTTTATTTTATATTTTTTTTCATTAAAATTGCTGCAAAATCAAAGAAAAACAATGTTTTATGTGATCTAAAATTGGCTCCTCAGTCCTGGGTTATATAGCTGCTACCATAGAGGGGACCTACCGCCAATCCAAAGCCCAGGGACCACCGGGTACTTGTTGTCAGACCCTATTTTTGTCCTTTTTGTGTGCTGCTCCACACTGCCCCATTAACGTTAACTAGGAAACAATGCGTTAGAAAGACCCCAAGTATCAGTAATTGGGCTTTATACTTATGGTAGAACAATTCTGGCTTCTGATGCACTTTTTTTCTTACTGCTTTAAACGAGCAGTCAGTGATGTATTGATGTGATGGAGGTGATATGTCTTCGCTGACACGGTGCTCCACATGAGACTAGTACACATCTGAATACACTCATTTTTCTCCCGAGGAGCACGTTCTTTGCGATGAACCATTATCATTAAATGAGAAGCACAGAATACACCAATCAGCCATAAACCCATAATGCGGGCTAATTAACAAAAGTGCAGCTTGATTGCTGTACGGAGACCATCTCTAGCAGCACCTTGTCTGATTTTGGAGAAATACATATGCAGCAGCGAGTGATGTAATGCAAGTAATGAGTACAGGAGGGAGAAGGGCGAGGGACACCGAGCGCTGTCTAGCATTAATCACCAATACTGCGGCAGGTCGCAGTCTGGATAGCGGAGAATAAAACAGCAGATGGGCCTGCAACAGACTGGACGGAGACTGCAAATCCTTGGGTGGTCTCATCCCCCTCCCACCTTATATACATTCAGCAGGGTGGATTTCAGGTGAGCACAGAAGAGCCAGCACCAAAAAAATCCATTCCCCCAAGTGTCTTCTACTCTTTACCCACAACATTACAACCAAGCCAACACAGAGGCCAATGTATCATATTCCAATTATATATTTCTGGATAATGGGCTATATTGTAGCAAAGGGCTGGGACGGAATTATTAACTGTGTATTTTGGGAGACTGAGATTTGTTAGAAGAAACAAGTTCATGACTTTTTTATTTTTTACAGTATTGCGGGCTCGCTTTAATGTCCAGTGCGGATATTCTCTATCTGTCAGTGGGTTTTTTACTGCGTAACCCAAGAGCAGCATGATGTATGTAGGTGCAGAGACCCTGATTCCAGCAATGTGTCACTTGCTGCAGTTTTGATAACGCCCCTGGAGATATTGCAGTTCTCTGAATGCTGAGCCCAGTTAAACCACGCCCATACCACCGATTGGCAGTTTTGTGTACACTGTGCATAGGCAGAAAGCTGTAAATCAGTGATGGGCAGGATTATACTGCAGGAGGACTACATGGCACAATCCTCTAGTAATAATCTCCTGCTGATAAAACACTGATTATATTGTAACTCAGTGAGCAATAAATCGCTGGAATCGGGGTCTCTGTCCCTACACCAGATTACGTAGCAAAGCCTGCTGATGGATTCCGTTTAACAACCATATAAAGACTGGTGCACAGTAAACTTTTTCCAATGAAATATGACTCTTTAGGGTATGCGCACACGATGCGGATTTGCTGCGGATGCGCAGCGGATTTTTCCGCGCAGAAACGCTGCAGATCCGCACTGTGGTGTATAGTATAATCTTATTCAATGGTAAAAAAAAAAAAGCTGTGCAGATGGTGTGGAAAAATCAGTGCGGAATTGCTGTGGATTTCAAAGAAGTGCATGTCACTTCTTTTGTGCGGATCTGCAGCCTTTCTGCACCCTTCCATGGTAAAAATCTGCAGTGGCAAAAACCACAGAAAATCCACATAAAAACTGCACAAAATCCGCATAAAAACCGCAGCAAATCCGCGGCTGCGGATTCTGCCAGGAGATGCGGATTTTGTGCAGAAAATTCTGCACCTCTTTTCTTACACGTGCACATAGCCTTAGACTGAGCGAGTGCTATTGTGTGAAAGATCCTTGCTACTGTAAAGGAATAAAGTAGACCTATTTTCATTAGTATTTCGGGTCAGATTTTCATCAGGACTCAGCCAATGTGCCAGTTTTTACCATTCTATTCCAAAAACACAAAATACGTTTGCAAAGCTTTTGCTGCCCATTACGTAGTTAATTGACTGCACAGATGACATCCATGTGCGGTCCTAGATTTTCACAGATCCATCCACATACTGTATATGTGTGATTTTGATCCATGACGCTGATCAAAGCGGTCATTTCTACATGATTCTTTTTGCAGATAAAAAATGTGCACAACGCAATGTGCACAAACTCCTGTCCCTTACTTCATCTTTTGGACTTACATAGTGGTCCTCCGCAGCCACCCACACAGACCGACATACACTAGACCTGGTCTTCACCTGTCTCTGCTCTCTAACTTCACCACCTCCCCTCTTTCTGACCACCATCTGCTCACCTTCTCATCCCTGTCCTCCTCACTGGTCACCCATGTCCAGCAACATGCGCACCCACGCAGAAACCTTGCACACCTAGACACCCACACACTCTCTGACTCTATCCTACCACTGGCATCCATAGCCTCACTCCACGACACAGACGGTGCCACTGCTTTCTGCAATGCCACTCTCACATCAGCTATTGACACGGTTGCCCCTCTCGTTCATGGCAGAGTGCGATGTATCAATAGACAACCCTGGCAAAACAACACCACTAAAAAGCTCCGGCAAGTGTCCAGGGTTGCAGAGCGGCGTTGGAAGAAAACCCATTCGCAAGATAACTTCACTGCATTCAAACAGGCAACACTCTCTTTTAAATGTGCTCTCACCTCTGCTAAACAGGCCTACTTCACAACTCTTGTATCTTCCCTATCCTACAACCCCAAACAGTTATTCAAAACCTTTAACTCCCTCCTCTGCCCCCCACTGCCCCCTCCAACTTCCCTCATCGCTGCTGAGGACTTTGCCACACACTGTAAAAATAAGATCGACCAAACAAGGCAAGTCTTCATTGTTCAACCACCACAACCCCTTTGTATACCAGACCAATGCCCAAACCCCATAACCTCCCTGTCCAACAAGGGGGGCTTAATTGTCTCCTCTCCAAATCACACCTCACCACCTGTGCGCTCGACCCCCATCCCATCCCACCTCCCCCCCCCAATCTCACCAGCACTCTTATCCCATCCCTGACCCACCTCTTCAACCTATCACTAACTTCTGGCACCTTCTCTTCTGCTTTCAGACATGCTACAATCACGCCTATCATTAAAAAGCCAACCCTCGATCCAACTGCTATGTCCAGCTATCGCCCAATATCGCTGCTCCCATTCGCTTCCAAACTCCTGGAGCAGCACGTCCACTCTGAACTTCCCTCCCACCTCTCATCTAACCTGCTCTTTGACAACCTACAATCTGGTTTCCGCCCCCATTACTCAACTGAGACTGCCCTGACCAAAATTACTAACAACCTACTTATAGCCAAAGCTAACGGACAATACTCTGTACTCCTCCTTCTAGACCTGTCCTCTGCTTTCGACACAGTTGACCACTGCCTCCCACATTCAGTGTCTCCCACGCTACCTCCTCATCCCACTCTCTCTGTTGGAGTCCCCCAAGGCTCTGTTCTAGGACTCTTACTCTTCTCAATCTACACACTTGGCCTGGGACAACTCATAAAGTCTCATGGATTCCAGTACCACCTCTATGCTGATGACACTCAGATCTACCTCTCTGGCCCAGATGTCACCGCTCTGCTGTCCAGAATCCCAGAGTATCTATCGGCCATATCCTCCTTCTTCTCGTATTACTTCCTCAAACTCAATGTGGACAAATCTGAACTCATCATCTTTCCTCCATCTCACAGATCTTCCTTACCTGATCTATCTATCGCAATTAACGACATCACTCTTTCCCTGTAGCGGAAACCCGCTGCCTCTAAGTAACCCTTGACTCTGCCCTGTCCTTCAAACCACACATCCAAGCTCTTTCCACCTTCTGTCGCCTCCAGCTCAAAAATATTTCTAGAATCCGTCCTTTCTTCAACCGTCAATCTACTAAAATGCTTGAGCATGCCCTCATCATCTCCCGCCTTGACTACTGCAACATCCTTTTCTGTGGCCTCCCTGCTAACACCCTTGCACCTCTCCAGTCCATCCTTAACTCTGCTGCCCGACTAATTCATCTCTCTCCTCGCTACTCCTCCGCTTCCCCCCTCTGCAAATCTCTTCACTGGCTCCCATTCCCTCAGCGTATCCAGTTCAAGTTACTAATACTGACCTACAAAGCCATCCATAACCTGTCTCCTCCATATATCTCTGAACTAATCTCCCGATATCTTCCCTCACGTAATCTCCGATCCTCCCAAGACCTCCTTCAAGCCTCCAAGACTTCTCCCGAATATCCCCCATCCTCTGGAATTCTTTGCCCCAACACGTCCGACTATCAACCAAATTCGGATCCTTCAGACGGAACCTGAAAACCCATCTCTTCAGAAAAGCCTACAGCCTGCAGTGACCCCGCTGCCTCCTCATCACTACCGAAGCTACCGCCTCACCAACACCGGAGCTCCTGCAACCCTCAACCTATTGTCTCCTTCCCCACCATCCTGTAGAATGTAAGCCCGCAAGGGCAGGGTCCTCGCCCCTCTGTATCAGTCTGTCATTGTAAGTTTGCTTTCTGTAAGTGATATCTGTAATTTGTATGTAACCCCTTCTCATGTACAGCACCATGGAATCAATGGTGCTATATAAATAATAATAATAACCTATAATGGATAAAACTATTAATAATAATAAAACACGGACAGAAAACGGATATGTCTAAATGAGGCCAAGTAATTACCAGATGATAGTGGTAATACTAAATGTCATAAAATGATTTATTGTATTTGTAATCCACATTGGAAATGTTACAACAAATAGCGTAAAACGCCCTTTGTGTCCTCCCTGACTCTGACCATGAAGTAGCGCACGTTCTTGCTCAGCCTTTGGATGGGAGTTTTGCTGCTTGACATGAATCCTTTGTGAAACCACCTGCCTGCAGATGTGGATCAGGACACGGCAGTGCACTTCCATTATTCTAGATTTTCTCCAGTAAATGTCGACCTGCAATACAACGTAACCGGATATATTCATGTTACAGAACGTTTTCTCATCCTAGCTTCATAGTATCACCATCACTACATGTAATACATGGACATTGGCTCCTGAATGTGCTGAAGCTAGTTTTCCACTGCCATATTATAGGCCTATTTTAGAATCTGTTTTATGGCTGTAACTTCCAAAAACACAGCACTTGTGTTACACTAAACTGAAAGGGAATCTGTCTGCAAGTTTCTGCTACCTCATCTGAGAGCAGCATGATGTAAAGACAGAGACCCTGATTTCAGCGATGTGTCACTTAGTTTACCAAGTGCAGCAGTTGTGACACAATCAGAATTTTTGAATGCAGCATAAAGCAGAACTGAGAAAGCTTCCCCTGCCCACACCGAGCTCTGTATGTACATTGTCTATTGACAGTGAGGTGGTTGTCCCTGAAAGGGGCAGAGTTGTACCAGGAGGCACATGTCAGCTATCATCTAATCAATGATAATGTCTTAATGATAAAACCTTCACTGTAAGTAAACAGCACACAGCTTGATAAGTGATATATCGTTGAATTCTGTGTTTTAACCCCTACTTCATTCTGTCCTTAGATTACATGGCAAACGCCTGTTGACAGATTCCCTTTTAATGATCAATTATCTAAGAGATAATATATGACTATTTTCATAACTCATACCTTGGACCGTACATTGATCCAGTGATTAGCTTTGTATTGTGGCACTAGGGCTTCTAACATTATTCTGATTTAGATCATTGTAACTTAGAAAGTATTTTCCATTAACCATTTTTTATATTGTGAGATTTTGACAGTGTTCCCAATACTCATATAGGAAGTCTATAGTACTGGGTATGATTGGCCTTTAATAATTTCCGTATTTTGATTTGTAACTATGATCGCTAACTTTTTTATTAGGTCACTTAATGCTAGGTCTCAACATGACTTTACTTTTGCTTTTCTTACTGATTTTAACACCTTCATTTCTACATTATCCTTTTTCATCTGCTGTATTCATCCTCCTATGGCAATGTTTGGCAATGTTTGGCGACGTAGGCACTGTAAGTTCGCATACTAGGAAATGTTTGTGTGCATCAATCCTGGGTCCCAGTGTCCTATCTAAATCCCTTTTTGATTGTACTTTGTGACCACTATTGAATCTTTGCTTACTACCTAACGTTCTGGAATAAGTCACTCAACGTTGAAACTCCAAGAAGGAAAAGTCATGGACTTATGGAAATCATAGGATGGGAAAAAATCATTTTTGCTATTCAGTGTCATTAAAACTTGTGCAGTGCCAGCTTCTGCTTTTACAGGATTTGTGTCACTGAACATTCAACTATAGTGTGGTCTGTAGCCATAAATTAACTGAGAAGAGCTCAGAAAAAGACAGATAAGAGTTATAATAGAAAAAATGGAAGCGGGCTGTGCTGTGGGAATGAAGAGCTTTGGGATTCCAAAACTGGTGCAAACTTTTTATTTAAATCCAATTACAAATGTTTTTTTAAGCCAAAACCACATGCATTTAGGTAAGTAAAAAAAAAATGTCCCCCAAAGGCGGGCAGCCCCTTTTTAAATGTAAATCACTGTCTTGATACTTAGCCGACCTACTGGCTTCTCAACTGTCCATCTCCAGACGTTGTCTGCGTAGACTCCTGCTGTGTGCTTCTTTTATCTTCTTATAACAAGAATGAACTCTGTCTTCTAGGCAGATCCTCCCTCCTGAATTGAGTTTGTAAATTAATTTCATTGCCTGGGGCTCTAGGACATGGGCACTGTCTTGTCCTTCCTGCCTCAGACTTGATGTCTGTCATTGCCTTTACACTTTCTTTCTCAGAATGTCTGTATATATGTCTAAAAATAATTGGAATGTGGTGGAATCGTAAATCTATATGTTGGATGTCCCTTAGCAAAATTGATGTACCTTGGCTTCTGGCGGTATTTGCCATACAATATCATTTTTAGTTCCCATGGTGGCCAGGGACTGTTCTCATCATTCAGGCGCTGTGACTTTCTCCGAATGGCTCACCTAAGTAATAAGAATTCGCTGGTGACGAGCAGTGATGAAACTTGCAGAACGTAGAGGTTAATAAAGAGGCTTCATTAAATGCTGGATGGTCTTCTGTGATTATAAATGCGCAGAACTACAACTACTCTCAACACTTTCTCCTGGGCAGTATTTTAAGATCAAATGGGTATGTACAGTGCCTTGTGAAAGTATTCGGCCCCCTGGAACTTTTCCACCTTTTCCCACATATCATGCTTCAAACATAAAGATACCAAATGTAAATTTTTGTTGAAGAATCAACAACAAGTGGAACACAATTGTGAAGTTGAACGAAATTTATTGGTTATTTTAACTTTGTGTGCAAATTCAAAAACAGAAAAGTGGTGCATGCAATATTATTCGGGCCCTTTAACTTAATACTTTTGTTGCGCCACCTTTTGCTGCGATTACAGCTGCAAGTCGCTTGGGGTATGTCTCTACCAGTTTTGTACATCGAGAGACTGAAATTCTTGCCCATTCTTCCTTGGCAAACAGCTCGAGCTCAGTGAGGTCTGATGGAGATTGTTTGTGAACAGCAGTTTTCAGCTCTTTCCACAGATTCTCGATTAGATTGAGGTCTGTACTTTGACTTGGCCATTCTAACACCTGGATACGTTTATTTGTGAACCATTCCATTGTAGATTTTGCTTTATGTTCGGGATCATTGTCTTGTTGGAAGACAAATCTCCGTCCCAGTCTCAGGTCTTTTGCAGACTCCAACAGGTTTTCTTCAAGAATGGTCCTGTATTTGGCTCCATCCGTCTTCCCATCAATTTTAACCATCTTCCCTGTCCCTGCTGAAGAAAAGCAGGCCCAAACCATTTTGCTGCCACCACCATGTTTGACAGTGGGGAAGATGTGTGTTCAGGGTGATGAGCTGTGTTGCCTTTATGCCAAAAGTTTGGCATTGTTGCCAAAAAGTTCGATTTTGGTTTCATCTGACCAGAGTACCTTCTTCCACATGTTTGGTGTGTCTCCCAGGTGGCTTGTTGCAAACTTTAAATGACACTTTTTATGGATATCTTTGAGAAATGGCTTTCTTCTTGCCACTCTTCCATAAAGGCCAGATTTGTGCAGTGTACGACTGATTGTTGTCCTATGGACAGACTGTCCCACCTCAGCTGTAGATCCCTGCAGTTCATCCAGAGTGATCATGGGCCTCTTGGCTGCATCTCTGATCAGTCTTCTCCTTGTTTGAGATGAAAGTTTAGAGGGAAGGCCGGGTTTTGGTAGATTTGCAGTGGTATGATACTCCTTCCATTTCAATATGATCGCTTGCGCAGTGCTCCTTGGGATGTTTAAAGGGATCCTGTCACCCCCAAATTCGAAGGTGAGCTCAGCCCACCGTCATCAGGGGCTTATCTACAGCATTCTGTAATGCTGTAGATAAGCCCCCGATGTATCCTGAAAGATGAGAAAAAGAGATTAGATTATACTCACCCAGGGGCAGTCCCGGTTCGGTTCTGGTCCGATGGGCGTCGCCGTCCGGTCCGGGGCCTCCCATCTTCTTATGATGACGTCCTCTTCTTGTCTTCACGCTGCGGCTCCGGCACAGGCGTACTTTGTCTGCCCTGTTGAGGGCAGAGCAAAGTATTGCAGTGCGCAGGCGCCGGGAAAGGTCAGAGAGGCCCGGCGCCTGCGCAATGCAGTACTTTGCTCTGAGAGGATTCTATCCGAAACGTCGCCACGCCTTTTGGGCAAATAAACATCACCTTTTTTTTTTCTGGAAGTTCTGTGCTGTTTCCCCCTTTTTTTTTCTATTACAAGGAGCCTTCTGAGATTAGTGGCTGGGGATGCGTGATTATTTTAATAATGTTATTATTAATTTTTTTTTGTTTGTTTGTTTTTAACTTGTCTTACAGTTCTAGGGATGAGGGCCTTTATATATTTTTTACATAGTGTTAATGTTTAAGGTTACCCGGGGGTGTTGCTTACAGACTAATGATGCAGAGGAGCTTAAAATCGTACCCTGATAGAATCCAGTGAGTCCCTTCCACCTTCTAGGAAAGACTGTAAAAATTAGCACTAAATAAAAAAAGGCCCCATAGAACCTTGTGAATACGCCCACTTGCAAAGAAGGGCTGTGGAGTCGGTGTCCATTTTGGTGGAGTCTCAGTTGTAGTCGGTATAAAATGGCCTGAATCCTAAAATATATAATAAATTGGGTACAGTAGTACAATGCAGGATGTGCTGCAAATGTTTTCATAATTTAGGAAAATTGTCCTATAAATGTCTGTTCTGTTCCTGATCTAAGGATCTCTTCTTTTAGCTGAGATGAATCTGTGCTGCACTTAATGCAGATGCTCAGTAGTGACCAGTGCTGTGGAGTCAGTCAGGAATCTGAGTTGGAATCGGGGAAATTAAGTCCGAGTCGGTGGTTTGGCTTGCAAACTCCACCGCCCTGTTGTAAAGACCATAATAATTGGCATTTTCTTTTTTTTTTTTTTTCAAATCTGCCATGTGGCTCCAGAGATATTTCATATTTTATTTAGTGGCAGTTTTTATGGTCTTTGCTAAGGCAGCGTGGCTTACAGAGTATTTTGAGGATAGTAAATGGAGTAGGGGTTTGGATCAGATCAGAAAGTAGATCCCTTCCAACTCTACCATGCTAGAATAATAGAGCAGCCTAAAGACACGCCCCAGAGGATCCTGTGAGCCACGCCTCCTAGGAATGACAAAAATGAGGACTAAATAAAAAAGACCCATAACTTTAACTGTATGGCGGACTTAAAAACCGAACCTGCTCAGGGAAGTAGCAGCAATAAATTAAAGACAACAACAACAACAACAACAACTGACCACTTGACTTCACTGGATTTAAATTTATTCTGAGCATCTCCTTCGATTGGCACCGCTCCTATGTTTCGGGAACAGTTTTTAATTTTTTTATTTTTTCTGTGCTTCTCCATTCCAAAGTAATGCTTGCCCAGTAATATGGATGTAAATGTTCCCTGCAACCAACTGGGTGTATACCACAGAACAACTATGTGGGCAGGGCTTCGTCTTGATTGGCCAGCATCATAGAAGACAATGTAAAGCTCCCCGCCCACTAAGAAGTTTTCTGGTTCAAACCCAGTTGAATGAAGGGTCATTTGCACCATTATCATAGGGAGGGGGAGCGCAGAACGTCGTTGCAAAGTGCCTCTGGCGCGTGTACAGCAGTGATGTGAGGTGTTCTGGCATCTGCTGTATCTGCACACTGCGCCAGGCTGTGTAGTGCTGACTTTTGACATGAATGGCACCGTCCAGAAGACACTCGAGGGTTAATATAGCATATGGGATATTCAAAATTCGGACATTATTTTCTTTGTAATGCTGAGATGCATCAGTTATACAGAGAGGTATTAATAAAGCTATTGGAAAGCGGCGTACCAATATGGTAGAACGGTAGGAAATTAAGTGTCCGCTTCCCTTTAACTTTAGTCAAGGTTTTCTCTGGTACCTAGAAAGTGGATCACCACCAAATGGTCTAGATTCCACTGACCTTATGGGTCCACATAATACCCACTAGCTAAAAAAGGGAGAATCTGCGGATATCCTCACATCAAATATTACAGTGTAATTCCAATATTATTACAAAGCAAAGGTTGAACATTTTATCATAGATTAACATTGGCTTTATAGTCAAAAAGATTAGTTATAGTTATGGGGCTCGGCTAGAAGTGGTGCAGAGGCGGTCTGGGCACATGGTGTCTACATGGCTCAAAGTCTCCAATATTCGCAATGCACGTGGTAGGTTTCAGGTGGTCTCCAATCTTCTCAATCTAGGAAAGGTTTCCCACCCACACCCCTCTGATGAAATTGCTACCCTAGGGTGCACAATGTGACGTCGCCTGCATTACTCTGCGGTGTAGCAGTGGCACATAGTGGCCTGTGCCATGGCCAAGGTCACAGTGTAGGCACAGCCGTAGACATATACAGGGTCTAGGTGTTTTCAGGTGTAGTAGGCTGACTTTATACGTGTCTGTAAAATGGACCAAATATGGGACTGAGTTTTGACTGTGAAAGGGTTGGTGCGAGCCATCTGGACTGATCTGACTGCATGTGTGTTTATGGAAGATTTATTTTAGCCCTTTTGTGGTCTACTTTTTCTATAGTTATACCTGTTACAACACAGACTATATTTACATGCAGGACAGGTGCTGACATACCATTGATGTACATTTCTGCTGCTGCCTAGGGAGTCTAAAAGGTAAGGGGGCCGTTACTACTTTATAAAACAGGTGGAACTGTGCCTTATGATGAGCTATTAAAGGGCCCATATACTGCTTTTGTACAGGGGCCCTCTTCTGTCTGTGCCCGCTCCTGTTTGCATGTATTATGCTTTTTCCAATTTTTTTTTTTTTTTTGTCATGCTTACAACTAACCTCTGGCTTGTGTCACGTCCGGGTCCCGGAAATGTCACCTTCTTTCCCCCTTACTTGCACATCACATAAAGACGCTAAGTGTCATTAATTTGCTCTGCGGGTGGTAACCTTTAGAGGGACCACTGTCCGTGAAGTGAGAATGGCGCAGTGGGAAAGGGCATTGATGTATAAAGGAGTGTGGACTTAGCAGGCACGCTGGAAATAAATGTCACATTTATTAAACATGAGCTTCAATCATTTCTTTCATTAACCGCCTCTCAGCCAGTGCATCACAGACAGATTTAGGAATGAAGTCCGCCCATATCTTATTATATGCCGAATCTTGGCATAATGTCATCTGGATTATTCATTTTTCTCCTATAATGCCTGTCGCACGCCTTTATACCATTCATTCATTAGATCTGTCATTGGTAACTCTGCTCCATAGTTGGATTTGCCCATTCAGATTTTATAGTGAGTTGGTCAGCACAAAATGACTGTTCAAACCAAGCATCGGCGCAGACAAGCACTCAGAGCATTTTGCAGTCGTGACCATCCCGCGTTTCAGTATGGCCATCTTAACCCGAACTTAGGGAGGTGGTATTCAGGTGGATATCACGCTTTTGTATGTAATGGAAAATAACCTTTCTTTATATATTTCAGTGAAATAGCTGTAGGTATATGGAGTTTGGAAATGGGTTTGACAAAATATTTGGCCTCTAGCTCAGTATTTCCTTTTTTGAGTAGTTTTGAAATACAGAGGGATTTAAAAAAGTGCTTTTCTTGGCAATTATTCATAAAGTTTCCTGTGCAAAGGTTGATCAGAATAGTCTAGAATGGTTTGAAAATGTGTGAAAAGAACCCAAATGCTGAGAAGATTAGTGTTCACACCCTTTGGAAAAAGAAGCCCTGATATACAGCACATGGGAACCATGCCAGTTATTCAGTGATTTCACCTTTGTAAATAAGGATTGTAGCCCAAGTTGTAACTGCAATAATTTTCTGGGAGAAATACTTCATTTTACTGGAACAATTTCAATGGTGCCAACACTTTCGGCCATGACTGAATATTATATTATAATATATATAATTTATTTATTTTTAATCATTTTAGCAATTTATATGAGAGCCTCATTTATGCCATAGATGTCTGGCGTCTGGGTGTCCTACCCAAAACCAGGAAAAAGTGACGAATGAGGAAGTTTTGTGGTCATGTGCACTGCTCTGCCCATTCAAGTTTATGTGAGTTTAGACCTCCAGTAACGGGCATTTACTGCATCTCCATAAGTGGCGGCATACAGTCAGTTTATTGCTTTTAGGAGAGATTAGCTTCTGTACATACCGCACCTGACAGACCGTGTATGGCAGCACACACAAGCTGTATACCGTCCTTCCACTGTACATACTGCACCTGACCCTATACATCTGCCCACATGGGCTGTATACCTTCCTTCCGCCGTACATACTGCACCTGACCCTATACGTCAGCACACGGGCTGTACGGAGCGGCGTACCTTTCTTCCGCTTTACATACTGCACCTGACCCTATACGTCAGCACACGGGCTGTACGGAGCTGTATACCGTCCTTCCGCTGTACATACTGCACCTGACCCTATACGTCTGCACACAGGGGCTGTATGGAGCTGTATATCTTCCTTCCGCTGTACATACTGCAACTGACCCTATATGTCAGCACACAGGGGCTGTACGGAGCTGTATACCGTCCTTCAAAAGTGACGAATGAGGAAGTTTTGTGGTCATGTGCACTGCTCTGCCCATTCAAGTTTATGTGAGTTAGACCTCCAGTAACGGGCATTTACTGCATCTCCATAAGTGGCGGCATACAGTCAGTTTATTGGCCTTGCTTTTAGGAGAGATTAGCTTCTGGAAGCCCCCCCCCCTACTTTACGTAGGGAATATAGGGGGGGTCACATGGCCACACAGCATCTGAATATGATTGGCTAAAACAGGTTACTAGCCAGAATAGTAATTTGGGTTATTTATATTAAGTTTTGGATTGGTAAATCCAGCTCCTATCATCTTTTTTGGCGGTCATTTAACGGCTGACTATTGGCTGTCAGTGCGTTGCTGTACAGTCGCTGGGTTATTTATGGCCAGGTTCTGGCAAGTTTCGGGCATTCTGAGGCGACAGTCAAGATAAGAAGACCCCACGTCGCGATATGGATACGCTATTACAGCAAGTGCTTGCGAGGGCAGCGGAGGACGATGGGGCTGCCTGGCTGCTGTCCTGCCTCGCTCCAAAACCTGTGGCGGCAGCGCCGGAGGGCGTTCGTGTACAACCGGATCCCAGCACAATGCCGCAGCCCATACCTTTGCCTCCAGGGTCTTCCCCGGTCCACCGCGGCAGCGCCAGAAAAAGAAAACCAAGAACGGCATATTCCCCTTCACACTCTTCTCCAGCACCCAGGCATTCTACGATGGAGAACAACAGGAAGTCCCGCCTCACCACGGCTAGAAGATCCCGAAGTCCATCTCGCGTTGTGCAGAGACGTCGCGACGAGTCACCGCCTTCGTCATCAGGCGCCGCCAGCAAAGCCGGAAGCAGTCGCGGCCGGAAGAACCAAGCGGTGAGAGCGCCAATTTCAAATGCCGGTTCCCCTTTAGCAGCGGCTGCGGACTTCACTTTTCCAGCGGCTTCCAGGATGTCTTCAGCTCATATCCAGGATCCGGATTGCCTGCCTGCCTTACCCACGCAGCTGCATTCGCCTAACTTGGAGGGCTTGAGTGCAGGCTGCGCAACGGAGTCGCCATCGGATGTCAGGAGCTCTGGAAGGGGTGAGATTGCGGACACTCAGTTATCTTTAATTAATTGTGACATAAAACGCATGGTTCAGAATGCTCTTTCTGAAGCCCTAGGCGGCTCTTTAATTACTAGTCCCCACTCCACCCCTCATATAGATTTAACTGCTTCTGTCCCTAAGAATGTTTTTAAAGAAGCGTTAACATGCCAGCTTTCTCCATTAGGATTCCACTTGAGCTCCTCCACTAAGGAGCTTATTTGGAATAACCATTATGTTGAATTATTCTCGTTACTTCCTCGTAGGGAACAGCCGAGTAGGTTTGATAAAAAAGATGAAAAGCCTGATTCAGAAGATGCTAAACGCACATTTAAGTCTTTCAACAATTGGCTTCAGGCTTTTGCTATTTACTCGGCTGTCCTTGGAGAGAAGTCGCCTCAGTTGTGTAGTCAATTGTTCCAACATATAGACATTATTTTGGAAGCATATCGCAATTTCGGCGGAGTGGCTTGGCTTCACTACGACGAGGCCTTCCGCCAGAAGCTGGCAGTTCACCCTGAAGTCCACTGGGGTAGTAAGGATGTAGGCTTATGGCTTAATTTAATGCTCCCTCAGAGGCATTTTTCATCCAGATCCTCTTCTGCTCCAGTCTCTAGGAAAGGTTTCTGTTTTGCTTTTAACGAATCTACTTGTAAATGGAGTTCCAACTGTCGCTTTCGCCACGAGTGTTCCTTCTGTGGGAACACACACCCCGCTTTTAAATGCTTCAAGAAGCAATCAGCTGCTGCCGTGTCTAAAGAATCTAACGGAAAAAGCAGTGACACCAGTGAAGGTGGAAAACATGGTTTCGTGGCTAAATCAATACCCAGACCGAGCGAGCAGTGACCTGCTTTTTAGAGGTTTTTCATTTGGTTTCTTTGTTCCCCCTTTTCAAGGTTCGGGGTGTAACGTTGTTGATAATCTACGCTCAGTGGATCTATATCCTGATGTCGTGTTAGATAAGATCAGGAATGAATTGGATCTTGGTAGGATAGCAGGTCCTTTTTCTTCTCCTCCGTTTGTAAATTTTAGAATTTCTCCGCTAGGTGTCGTCCCCAAAAGAGATCCTGGTTCTTTTCGGCTTATTCACCATCTTTCTTTTCCTGCTGGTTCCTCTTTAAACGATGAAGTTGACAGTTCTAGCTGTTCTGTGTCATACTCTTCGTTTGACAAAGCAATTGACATTTTACGACAATTTGGACGGGATGCATTATTGTCTAAAGCTGATATTAAATCTGCTTTCCGTCTTCTTCCTGTTCATCCTGACGGTTTTTCCTCCTTGGGCTTTCATTTCCAGGATTGTTTTTTCTTTGATAAATGTCTCCCGATGGGTTTTTCTTTGTCTTGTTTTTATTTTGAGAGTTTTTCCTCATTCTTACATTGGGTTTTGGAGTCTAATTTACCTAGGGCAGGCATTTTACATTATTTGGACGACTTTCTTTTTGTTGGCCCTCCTTCTTCACACGAATGCCTCAATACGTTGAATTCTTTTGTTAATCTATGTAGTCATTTTGGTGTGCCTCTGGCTCAAGAAAAGACTGTTTTGCCCACTACAACAATTGAATTTTTGGGTGTCATTTTGGACTCTTCCACTATGGAGTGTAGACTTCCTGCTGATAAAATTTCCAAATTGCGTTCTGCTTTACTTAAATTTATTTCCAAGCCGAAAGCTACACTTAAGGAGTTACAATCGTTATTGGGCCTGCTGAATTTTGCGAGTAGAATTATTCCAATCGGTAGAGCATTTTCCCGCCGCCTTTATGACGCCACGAAAGGTATTTCTGGTCCTAATTCTCATGTGAGAATCGTTTCATTTTTAAAAGAGGATGCTAGGGTCTGGCTATCTTTTCTGTCTGATTTTAATGGTATATCGTGTTGGCAGACGCCCTTCATTTCTGCAGATTCTCTACCTTTAGTGTTTTCAGTTCATGCCACTACTGGCTGCAGTATGTTATTTTCCTCACATTGGTTAGCTCAAGAATGGCCAATTACTTGGGTCTCTGCGGGTGTTACCAACAATATGATGGTCTTGGAACTTTTTTCTATTTTTTTAGGCATCTACACTTGGGGTCCTTTTTTACAAAATTCCAGAATTGTCCTTCTGTCTCTTGACCCTGGCGTGATTCTCTCGATTAACACCTTATCATCCAGAAACAAATGGGCAGCGAGCATTTTGAGACATCTGGTTCTGGCCTGCCTTAGGCAGAACATTTGGCTTAAAGCAAACTCAGGTAGAAGTAGATTTCATGCCGCTACTGATGCCCTATGTGCTGGTCATTGGTCGAATTTTCGTTCACAGGTTCCAGAAGCGGACACGGAGGAAACCCCTTGCCCGCCTTCAATCTGGGAAGTGATTTCGGTTTGATCCCGCATTATATTAAAGAGTCATTGTCTGGTAGATCATGGGCCAGTTATTCGGCCGCATGGCTAGCTTGGCTGAATTTTTGCAGTTTGCACTCGTTTAACCATAGAGCACCGAATGCTTTTACTAGTTTAAAATTTTCTGAGTCATTAGTTTCTCAAGGTCTAACCTATTCTGCAGTGTCCAAAAATTTAGCAGGGGTGTCATTTTTTATTAAGCTTCTCGGTGGATCACCACTAACCTCATTTTTCCCAGTTAAACAATTCCTAAAAGGCCTTAGGAGATGCACTTTTCAACCTGATACCAGACGGCCTATTTCTTTGCCTCTGCTTAAAGATTTGTGTTCGGCTTTGGGCCAGGTTTGTTTAAATTCGGATGAAGTGTTACTGTTCCACACAGCTTTTTGTTTAGCATTTTTTGGGGCACTTAGAGTAGGCGAATTAGTTTCTGCCAAGAAGTCTCATCCGTCTGGTCTTAGGTTGTCCGATCTGAAGTTATTTGACGGTTTTTTCACACTGTTTATTTGGAGATCTAAGACTGACCAGCTATCTAGAGGAACAACTATTAAAATCGTATCTTTTCCGGATCCATTCATCTGCCCTGTTGTGCGTATTGGGCTTTGGTTACGCACTAGAGCACTTACAGAAGGTCCGTTGTTTATTCATAAAGACGGTTCACCTGCTACAGTGTTCCAGTTTAACTTTATCTTGAAAAAATGCCTAAAAGCCGTCGGCAAAGATCATCTCAAAATATCTTCGCACTCATTTCGGATTGGTGCTGCAACTGAGGCCTCTAGGGCTGGCCTCTGTGATTCTCAAATTAAGCGAATTGGGAGATGGGAATCGGGGAGGTTTAAGCTTTATATCCGTCACAATTTATATGACTACTAATTGTTGATTTGTTTTCAGGTCCGGTAATAGTTTGGATAATCGGTCATTCTTTTATTTTCTGGGCGCAAAGACGAGCTTCCCAAAGATGTTACACGGAGAATTTGTCCTTCGACCCGGCATTGGTCCAAATTTTTTGGCATGGTGTCCGTGGACTGAGTTGGTATAATTTAAAATTTGAATTTCAACACTGTATTGATTTATTTCCTTTTCCTGATCTAGTAATCTTGCATGTAGGTGGCAATGATCTTGGAAAATACAGAACCCTGGATTTGCTCGCTCTAATGCGAACTGACTTGGCTAAGCTTAAACAATCCTTTCCTTTTCCGGGCTTTGTGTTTTCTGAGATCATACCTAGGCTATTATGGCAATCTCCAGAATCCAGGTTTATGGATAAGATTCGTAAACGAGTGAACAAAGGCATGGAAAAATTTTTTCCCTTAATTAATGGCTTCTCTTACAGGCACATTGATCTCGAGGGTTTTCTACCTGGTCTCTTTAAACAAGACTCAGTTCATTTGTCTAACATTGGTTGTGATATTTTCAATATTGATATGCAAAACATAGTGGAAAAATGGCTCTGTGGTGTGGGGGGGGCCTTTCCTCTTTGAGTCAAGGCTGTTGGGAAAATCGCCCAGTTTTTCTGGGTGGATGGTTTTGTGGTTTATGGAAGATTGGTCAATTTAATGGATTATTTATTTGGTTTGTTGGTTATGAAATTTATAGTTACCCAAAATAAACATCACGGCCTTATTTTTCCACTATGAAAGCCTTGTCGTGTTTTTATTTATTTTATTTATTTTATTGAATGAATGATGCTTGTGTTGCCATGGAAGCCCCCCCCCTACTTTACGTAGGGAATATAGGGGGGGTCACATGGCCACACAGCATCTGAATATGATTGGCTAAAACAGGTTACTAGCCAGAATAGTAATTTGGGTTATTTATATTAAGTTTTGGATTGGTAAATCCAGCTCCTATCATCTTTTTTGGCGGTCATTTAACGGCTGACTATTGGCTGTCAGTGCGTTGCTGTACAGTCGCTGGGTTATTTATGGCCAGGTTCTGGCAAGTTTCGGGCATTCTGAGGCGACAGTCAAGATAAGAAGACCCCACCCTCCCTCCCTTAAAAATGTACTTTGTCGTGATGTTTATGTTGTGGGAAAATCGCCCAGTTTTTCTGGGTGGATGGTTTTGTGGTTTATGGAAGATTGGTCAATTTAATGGATTATTTATTTGGTTTGTTGGTTATGAAATTTATAGTTACCCAAAATAAACATCACGGCCTTATTTTTCCACTATGAAAGCCTTGTCGTGTTTTTATTTATTTTATTTATTTTATTGAATGAATGATGCTTGTGTTGCCATGTACATGCCGCACCTGACAGACCGTGTACGGCAGCACACACGAGCTGTATACCGTCCTTCCACTGTACATACTGCACCTGACCCTATACATCTGCCCACATGGGCTGTATACCTTCCTTCCGCCATACATACTGCACCTGACCCTATATGTCAGCACACAGGGGCTGTACGGAGCTGTATATCGTCCTTCCGCCATACATACTGCACCTCACCCTATATGTCAGCACACAGGGGCTGTACGGAGCTGCATACCATCCTTCCGCCATACATACTGCACCTGACCCTATATGTCAGCACACAGGGGCTGTATGGAGCTGCATACCGTCCTTCCGCCGTACATACTGCACCTGACCCTATAGGTCTGCATACAGGGGCTGTATGGAGCTGTATACCGTCCTTCCGCCGTACATACTGCACCTGACCCTATACGTCAGCACACAGGGGCTGTATGGAGCTGCATACCGTCCTTCCGCCGTACATACTGCACCTGACCCTATAGGTCTGCATACAGGGGCTGTATGGAGCTGTATACCGTCCTTCCACTGTACATACTGCACCTGACCCTATTCATCAGCCCACAGGGGCTGTATACCTTCCTTCCGCCGTACATACTGCACCTGACCCTATACGTCAGCACACAGTGGCTGTACGGAGCTGCATACCGTCCTTCCGCCGTACATACTGCACCTGACCCTATACGTCAGCAGACACGAGCTGTATACCGTGCTTCCACTGTACATACTGCACCTGACCCTATAAGTCAGCACACAGGGGCTGTACGGAGCTGCATACCGTCCTTCCGCCGTACATACTGCACCTGACCCTATACGTCAGCACACAGGGGTTGTACGGAGCTGTATACCGTTCTTCCGCTGTACATACTGCACCTGACCCTATATGTCTGCAGACGGGCTGTACGGAGCTGTATACCGTCCTTCCGCCGTACATACTGCACCTGACCCTATACGTCAGCACACAGGGGTTGTACGGAGCTGTATACCGTTCTTCCGCTGTACATACTGCACCAGACCCTATACGTCTGCACACACAAGCTGTATACCGTCCTTCCACTGTACATACTGCATCTGACTCTATACATCTGCCCACAGGGGCTGTATACCTTCCTTCCGCCGTACATACTGCACCTGACCCTATACGTCAGCACACAGGGGCTGTACGGAGCGGCGTACCTTTCTTCTGCTTTACATACTGCACCTGACCCTATACGTCAGCACACGGGCTGTACGGAGCGGCGTACCTTTCTTCTGCTTTACATACTGCACCTGACCCTATACGTCTGCACACACAAGCTGTATACCGTCCTTCCACTGTACGTACTGCATCTGACCCTATACATCTGCCCACAGGGGCTGTGTACCTTCCTTCCGCCGTACATACTGCACCTGACCCTATACGTCAGCACACAGGGGCTGTACGGAGCTGTATACCGTCCTTCCGCTGTACATACTGCACCTCACCCTATACGTCAGCACACGGGCTGTATGGAGCTGTGTACCTTTGTTTTGCTGCTGTGTCCCTTTAAATACAACAGGGAAGTCCAACCTAAGTCTGTGCTTTGAGCACGGTGATGATGTCCATTCTGAGGAAATGGCTTTATTATACATTTTGGTTCCGTTTCGGAGTTGAGGCTTTTTCATCTAACAACTTGTAAAAAAGCCTCTCAGCATAAATAGCTCCGAAATGAGAACGTGTAATGGAAGAGACACGGCGGAATGAGAGGAACTTCTGCTTTCCTTCGAATCTAAATATAAAACCTAAATGCAGAAGAAACACTATTCGGTGGTCTTGGCCTGTGGTCCCCTTTTGTATACCAGTGCATTAGTGGTGATGCACAGGCCGGTACGTATCTCGTGTTCCCAGGTAGGCCATTACTGCTGCTATTAAAAAGGTTTTAGCTACTAATGTATGGCAGCTCTTCTGGGAGAGTTTATCTACTTGAGCACCTACCATTATTCTTCTCTGGCCACGTTATAGTGTAGGAGAACAATGCACATTTCTTCTTTATTTTTTTATAGACTTCCATTAAATAAATATAGATATTGTTAGCATTACTTAAAAGTGCTTAAATTACCTGTAACATTTAAGAAGTCATAAAAAATGCCCTTATTTGTACCATGATTATGTGGATATGTATTAAAAAACATCTATTTTTGGGATGTATTTTTAGGAAACAAAAAATTTAAAGAAAATGTGTTAAAAAAAAAATAAAAAAAAAATTTAACCTGTTTAAAGGGGTTGTCCACCACTCGGACAACCCATTCTCAGTCTGAATGTATCCCCTGTTAAAATAAAAACACATCCCGTGCTGCCTGCGCCATTCCAGCGTTGTCGGCACTCGCGTTCCTGGAGCTCAAGTGAGGTTATATTATTAAAGCCCGGCGGCCAATCAGCGTTGGAGTCACTGTCCCCACCTGTGGATGTATCGAACATCAACATGAAGTGAGGTCTGCTGTTGATCTGACTTCCTGTTGATGTTCCATACTTCTGAGGGCGGGTACAGTGACGTCAGGGCTGATTGGGCGCAAGGCTCATGTGACGCTGGAACGGCGCCATCACGGGAGGTGCAGATTACTTTTAGTTTGTTTGTGCCACAGAAGCGCACTAAAAACGCATCTGCGATTTTCAACATATAATGTAAGTCTATGGGAAAAATCTGCAAGTAAAACTCACCATACCCTCATGAGAAATTGGAGACTCGCACCGCAGGTCAGTTTATGCAGAATTGAAAAGAAAGTACAATGGACTTGAGATTTCTATAAATCTTAGCCCTTTTGCTGGAACTGTAAGACGCATCTGACACCTCAAAAATACTCCACTTCAAAAACTCATTGTGGGAACAAAGCCGAAATGTCTATTTATTCCGCAAATTTTCACTACAGGTTTCTCCCTTTTACAAATTATTAGATGAAATCATCTTAAAATCTAAGTCAACTTTGCCCGTAAAACGCGCTTTGTGTGATACTTGCAGATTTGACCCAAATTCTCAGCGGATAATTTGGACATAGGAACGTCGTACCTGTATGTCCCTTGTAATTCTGGAGGGCAAATTTAATGGGGACCGTCTGGTTTCTACCTTGCTTTTCTCGTGATATCTTTTTCTCTCTACCTGCTCCCAGTTACAGACAGGTAGTATAATGGATGGGAACGGGAAGGTGTTTCAGACGTGGTACTTTACACCTTTGGAACCTCCTGTGATCATTTACCTCAGTTACCTGTTTTTGAGAAATCACAATGTAATTGTAATTGTGTGGCTCCAGAGTGGATTTTGCAGGCAATACTTCTTCCTTCCCGATTGCCAAGTCTGACAGCTTCTGAACAAGGTTGTTTTCCTTGTGAAATATGTTTCTCAGGAGTCGTCATGTTTCCATGCTGGCGAGCGTTGAGGAACGTCTCCAATCTCTCCTGGCATATGCACTTTTCATAAACAACAGCAAAAAATCATTTCATTTTCTACCATTCACTGCCATTTATTCCACCCGTTCCTGTAATCATCTGGCTCCTATCACCTCGCGCCGAGCCACGAAAAACTCATTTGGGACAACAGAAAAGGAAGGATTACTGTGCAGTAACCACAAGTGAAAATGAGTTTATAAACCACCTATGAGCCTTCTCCATTCAGATTGATTTTCCTAAGGCCTGGATCTAGCAGGTAATAGAGAAACCAGGCGCACAGTTTTTAGTTCCATTTAAGTCACATGGTCTCATGTACCAAGTTTATATTTAAAGGTGAACCACCATCTGCTGAAATGCAGTAAATTCACCTTTAAAGGCACTGAGCTGCAGTACCAGACAAAACCTGTAGATGAATGTGGGGCAGTTCTACTCCTGGACAATCTTTGAGGTCCCGTTCGCATGATGTTTTAGGTAGTAGCATTGGGTCTATGGCATCACAAGATAAAAACTAACTAGCTGAATCCTTCTAATCTCTAGGTAGAAACAGGAGGTAAATTTTCTCTGCACAAGTCATGAGTCACTGCAAAAGTCTATGGCAGGTGGAAATCCTCCCCACCTTTTGCCCTGTTCAAAATAATAATAATAATAATATATATCAAGTACACATATTTGGTATCGCCGCATTCAGAAACACACAATCTATCAAAATATAAAAATAATTAATCAGATCTGTAAATTGTGTAAGGAGAAAAATAAAAACGCCAGAATTAAGGTTTGTTTGTTTTTTTGGTCGATGCAACATTTCAATAAAATGCAATAACAGGCAATCAAAACATTGTATGTACCTCAAAATGGTATCAATAAAAAATGTCAGCTAAGCGCACAAAAAATAAGCCCTCAACAGCCACAGAACCCCAAAAGTGAAGAAGCTACAAGTCTCTGAAAATGGCGCCAATTTTTTTTAAATTATATACTTTGGATTTTTTTTTACCACTTAAATAAAAAAAAGAATCCTATACTTGTTTGGTATCTGCGAACTCGTAATGACCTGGAGAGTCATAATGGCAGGTCAGTTTTTTCATTTTAGTGAACATAATAAAAAAAATTAAATTGTGGAATTGCACTTATTTTGCAATTTCACCGCACTTGGAATTTTTTTCCCCGTTTTCCACTACCCTATATGTTTTAAGAGTATATGCACACGTTGCGAATTTGGTTGCAGATCCGCAGTGGATTTGGCCCTGTGGATCCCCAGCAGTTTTACATGTTTTACAGTTTTCCAAATCCGCAGTGCACACGCGCGGAAACGCTGCAGCTTATTTTCCGCAGTATGTCAATTCTTTTTGCGGATTCCGCTGCTGTAGGTTCCAGCCTCTTGTTCGGTACCACCACCAGCGGAACACCGTCGCACCACACACACACACACACACACACACACACACACACACACACACACACACACACACATACTGTATAAGCCGTACGCGGTACCGCCAGCGGAACACCGACACAGGTCAAAGAAGAAATGACATGAGAGGAGAAGACAGCAGATGGGGGAGAGAGAAAGCGCACAGGGGTGAGAGAGACTTCTCAAACGAGACAGCACATGAGGGGAGAACACAGCACAGGAAGGAGAGAGACCGCAGACAAGTGGGATAGCACATGGGGTAGACAGGTCAAAGAAGAGAGCACAGACAGGAGAAGTCAGCACATGGGGAAAGAGAGAGTGGCTAGGTGGGTGACCACATGGGGGAGAGATGCTCAACGCTGCAAAGCCTGCCTCCATCGTGACATTACCACCCTCCCGATGAGATAGCATCGGGCCTCCATCTAGTTGCTTATAAAATCGTATCTTGAATATAGTTTTGTAAACAACTAAAATGCCTAAACTTGTCAAATATTTCTGGACATATCTGTATACATCAGCCATACTTGCTTGGCCAAGTGCTCCTGTGCTCTCCGTGAAAGTCGTTGCCAGACATCGCTGGCAGTGGCTTACCTCAGGGAGAATGAGTCAACAATCCAAAATTGGACATCCCAGATCCTTCCCTCCCCAGGAATTAAGAGCTGAGCCGTTCGATATCAGCAATTTTGAGCGATTTTTAGTTTAATGTGTATGGTCAGAAATCTGTGTCAATGCTATAGTCTCTCCCCCCCCCCCCTTCCTCCCAAAGCTGGTCCGAATGTTCAGATAACTGAATTGGTTTGAGTTGGACATTTAACGTCACAGATATTTGTTGGGGTGGAACCGATTGTCTTCTTCCTCATTGCTTAGGATTCCTCATAATGCAGTTGTCTTTTAGATGCGGTTCACATGCAGCAATCATGTCAGCTGACAGAGGAATATTATACTCCTCAAATACGGTAAGTCTTCTGGCAGATGACAGACTTCAGTTGGCCGTCTCACAGCACAATTTGGATTGATGTTGGTTGGAATGGAAAGAAGGAGGGCAGATATCTGTAAAAGCACCCTAAAGGCCAATTTAAATTGGCCAATAATTTGTGACAATAGTTTGTATAAATTCTCGTTAACCTCTGTCGTCCTGTATAAACAGGCCAATGAAGGAGCAAAATGCTTGTTCGTCGGGTGCAATGATTTTCAAGCAGCCTTAAAAATCATTGATACCAGCAACTGGTGATTTGTTGTCATTAACATCATATTCTATGGGCACGGAAAGATTTTTTTTTATCGTTCTGAGCAAGTAATGTTCATTGCCTTGTCTAAACAGATCAGTAAAAGTCTATATACAACCGATCGGCTGTCGATAACGGCCTACATAGAAGTAGTTTCAAAAATCCTCTAATTTTATCACACACAATACTTTGCAAAAGTTTTAGGCAGGTGTGGAAGAACCCAAGTTCACTTAACACAGCAGAACATTCCTCAGACAACCATTAAAGGGAATCTGTCACCCCATTTTTCGCCTATAAGCTGCGGCCACCGCCATCAGGGGCTTACGTTCAGCATTCTGTAATGCTGTAGATAAGCCCCCGATGTAACCTGAAAGATAAGAAAAACACTTTATATTATACTCACCCAGGGGGCGGTCCGGTCCGATGGGAGTGGCGGTCCGGCGCCTCCCATCTTCTTACGATGACGTCCTCTTCTTGTCTTCTCCGGCGCAGGCGTACTTTATCTGCCCTGTTGAGGGCAGAGCAAATTACTGCAGTGCGCAGGCGCTGGGAAAGGTCAGAGAGGCCCAGCACCTGCGCACTGCAGTACTTTACGCTGCCCTCAACAGGGCATACAAAGTACGCCTGCGCAGGAGCCGCGACAGAAGCAAGGAAGAGGACGTCACCGTATGAAGATGGGAGGCGCTGGACCCGGACCGCGATGCCCATCGGACCGGATCGCATCGGGACCGCCCCTGGGTGAGTATAATATAAAGTATTTTTCTTATCTTTCAGGTTACATCGGGGGCTTATCTACAGCATTTATAGAATGCTGAAGATAAGCCCCTGATGGCGGTGTCCTGAGATTTTAGGCCTAAAATGGGGTGACAAATTCCCTTTAATGACCTCACTGATGGCATTTTCAACATGAATCCAAATCCATGCTGTATTGTGTGCAGTGCACACTCGGTCAAGAACTACAGGAAACGTCTGACCTCTGTAATCGCAAACAAATTTTTCTGTACCAAATATTAAGTTCTGTTTTTCTATTGTATCAAATACTTATTTCATGTAAAAAAATGCAAACTAATTACCGTATATACTCGTGTATTCGGCGAGATTTTTTAGCACATTTTCTTTGTGCTGAAAACGCCCCCCTCGGCTTATACACGAGTCATTGTCCAGAAAGCCGGAGGGGGAACAGCGGAGCAGCGGCAGGATTCGGTGGCTGTGGCACAGTGACTGCTGCAGCCGCCGGCTAACAGAAGACATCATACTCACCGTCCTCGCGCCGTCGCTGCATCTCCATCACCGCATCTCTGTCCCCCGCGCGGCAGCTCAATGGTCAAGTGGCACCGATCATTAGGTAATGAATATGCACACGTCTCCACTCCCATAGGCGTGGAGCGCATATTAATTTCCTTAATGAGCGGTACCACATGACCGCTGAGCACAGGAAGAGCTGCCGCGCCGGGAGAACTGAGATGAAGCAACGGCGCGAGGAGGGTGAGTAGGACGGGGCGGGGTGAGCCATGCGGGACTGGGTGAGCCACACATAGCAGGACTGTGTGGGGGGAGCCACACATATCAGGACTGCGTGGAGGGAGCCACACATAGCAGGACAGGATGGGGGGAGCCACACATAGCAGGACAGAATGAGGGGAGCCACACATAGCATGACAGGATGGGGGGAGCCACACATAGCATGACAGGATGGGGGGAGCCACACGTAGCATGACAGGATGGGGGGAGCCACACGTAGCATGACAGGATGGGGGGAGCCACACATAGCATGACAGGATAGGGGGAGCCACACGTAGCATGACAGGATAGGGGGAGCCACACGTAGCATGACAGGATAGGGGGAGCCACACGTAGCATGACAGGATGGGGGGAGCCACACGTAGCATGACAGGATAGGGGGAGCCACACGTAGCATGACAGGACAGGGGGAGCCACACATAGCATGACAGGACAGGGGGGGAGACACACATAGCAGGACAGGGATAAGGGGACAATGCATGCCTGGCTTATACTCGAGTCAATAAGCTTACCCAGTTTTCCGTGGCAAAATTTAGATGCTTATATGCAGGTTGGCTTATACTCGAGTATATACGGTAAGTCAAAATCATACAATGTGACTTTCTGTTTTTTATTGTTAGATTCTGTCTCTCACAGGTGAATTGTACCTACGATAAAAATTACAGACCTCTCCATTCGAACACGTGCAAAGTCGGCAGTGTATCAAATACTTATTTTTCCCACTGTACATGCGTACGTACGTACATACATACAATATTTTCAATGGGGAAACTTCTGAAAGGAAAAATGTTATACCTAAAGTCTGCTTTTTAAAAGAAGCAAGACAAAAAACTGCCAAAGCCAGGAAAAAGCACAAATGCATAAAAAAACAACAAAGACCCCACTCAGCCTGTAGGTTTTCACATTTCCCGCTTCTACTTTAAACAAAGATATGGACAGAGCTTTTTTTTTTTTTTTTGCTATAAAATGTAAAAACAACAACCATATTTCATAAAGAAAACTCAATTTGTTTGTGAAATCCAACATGGGGTATATTCCAGGGCTGTGGAGTCAGTAAGCCAAACCTCCGACTCCTCAGTTTCCATGACTCCGACTCCACCAAACTGGGCTCTGACTCCACAACTCTGACTCCACAGTCCTGGTATATTCACTTTTTGCACCCTTTTTTTTCTGGGGGAATGGGGGTGCATCTTTGTTTGTAATGACTCTTTTTGGGCATTTTTTTTATCCATTAAATAATAATGAAAACTATAGACATTCTTGAGGTAAAAAGACACCCTGTTGTCTTTGTAGCCTTCTATTGTAGAATATGTAGTGTTTTACTAGCAGAAAGCATCAGAAGAATGGACATGTGTTGTTTTTTTTTGTTTGTTTATATATATATATATATAATTTGATTTCTTTATATGCCTGGCAAATTTTAAAAATATGAAGCAATAGCAAAGAAAAAAAACGTTCAAAGGCCTGAACATTTTGGGCGGCAAGTCATTTTCCCATGCAAATTATTGGGACCATTCTCCTGATCGTTTTGTGTTAGCACTTTATCCTCCAATTTTTTTTTTCCAGACCCGCTCAAAAAACAGCAGAAAAAGATGCAGTGTGAACATACCCTAAAATTGTTTTTCCTTTTCTCTTGGTATGAAATATGCGCTTTATATCCCAGAAAACTGCTTGCGGCCCCGGCCCTGACTTAGTCTTAGATATAATGTTATGAGTGCGCCCCATCCATCATACAATGAATGTTATTCTTGTGCCTGACAGGCAGGATTTTGGTTTAAAAGTTTAATATTCTTTGGCTGCGAGACAAATGCTGGATTTCAACTTAATGGGGCATAGAAACGAAATGCTTCAAGGATAGAAATGACTCTTGTCATTATACGATTGGGAATTTATAATGGACTCCTTTCTCTCATTAATACTCTTCTTATCCAATTAATGCGGCTTTGTGGCAGCGGGATAAATCAGGTGCTTTATGATTTTATTCCTGCATTGATGCATGATTTTTTAGTTTTATTCTTTTTCTCGTCATTTAGCCTTTATAGTTTTTTTTTTTTGTTGTTGTTTTTTTTAAAATCTGATAATTACATTGGTGAAACAGAACATCCTCCTTTTTCATGCCATCTGTGGTTATATAATTGCATTCTAGGTAGATAATATGATGGCTCACATCCCCAATTTATGCATGACCAGTATCGTGTATGTTTTATTTTAGATACAGACCAGAATGAACAATAAAGCTCTTAAGAATGTCATTTTATTTTTTATTTTTTTTAAAGGTTTCCAAAAAGGGCAGTTATTAGTGATGAACGAATGTGCTCAGATAGTATTTATCTGAGCATGCTCCATTGCTAACCGAATGTCTTCGGTGTGCGCCAAAAATATGTTTGAACCACGGCGCCTGCATGAGTCGCGGCTGTTGGCAATCCCTGCATGTATTGTGGCTGTCAAACAGCCGTGAGACATGCAGCTGTGGGGCTTGAACTTTTTTTCGAGCACGCCGAAGACACTGTTACCACCCGGGCCTGCTCTGATATCACCTTATCCGAACACGTTCGCTCATGACTAGCAGTCATTCACAAATTGCTATACGATTATTGCTAAACATTTTTCTTGATAAAGGTGCCTATAGAAATAAATGTCGGCCAATCCAGCTGACTATCTAGGAGTTAGGCAGGGGCAAAGTATTTTGGTGTGGAATAGACAAATCAATTCAAGAGACACTGTCATCTGATTCATGCTACCTCAGTCCCTTTCCCGATTCCCTTTTCCTGACAGGTTTTTCTCTGGGGTCTAAGGGGTAACGTTTCTCCTTATGGAGAGTGACATCCCAGCTGGCTTGTCAAGGTAAGGAGGCTTATTCGCTCTGGACTGGGGTCTAAGGGGTAACCTCCATACCTTGACAAGCCAGCTGGTATGTCACTCTCCATAAGGAGAAACGTTACCCCTTAGACCCCAGTCCAGAGCCTCTCACCTAGCCAAATCAGTTCTCATGCTTCGCACTGACGAGGGCCAACAGCCCGAAACACCGTGTCTGCGAATTGAGATACTGATTTGACTTTTATCCTAAGTCATACTGCACGACTCGTTAAAGGGTTGATTGTGACTTGTAGGATCGCTACTTCCAACAGGTGGCGCTATAGAGTTAAGTCCTCTTTTTCTCAGAAGAGGCAATTTGAATAGGTTTTTCTCTGTCAGTCTTGGGGAGCGCGGGGTGGTTTGTAGCCACCATATTGTGCTAGAGGATGGTTGGATATCACCACCCTGTAGGCCATACGAGAGACCATCCTGATCCAAAACAAATAAAAGCAAAATACAGAATAAAAACATCCAGCGACTCAAAGGTAATATCTGATCTGATTGGATTTGTTCAGTTTTCTTCTCTACCTCGCCCAGACTGTTATGATGCCTTTTCCTGATAACTGAGCAGACCAGAGTGTTAAGGCCCCGTCACACATAGCGAGATCGCTAGCGAGATCGCTGCTGAGTCACAAGTTTTGTGACGCAACAGCGACCTCAGTAGCGATCTCGCTATGTGTGACACGTACCAGCAACCAGGCCCCTGCTGCAAGATCGCTGGTCGTGTCGGAATGGCCTGGACCTTTTTTTGGTCGTTGAGGTCCCGCTGACATCGCTGAATCGGTGTGTGTGACACCGATCCAGCGATGTCTTCACTGGTAACCAGGGTAAACATCGGGTTACTAAGCGCAGGGCCGCGCTTAGTAACCCGATGTTTACCCTGGTTACCAGCGTAAATGTAAAAAAAAAAAAACAGTACATACTCACCATCTGATGTCCGTCAGGTCCCTTGCCGTCTGCTTCCTGCTCTGACAGAGATCCGGCCGTACAGTGAGAGCAGAGCACAGCAGTGACGTCACAGCTGCGCTCTGCTCTCACTGTAAGGCGGCACTCAGTGAGAGCGGGAAGCAGACGGCAAGGGACCTGACGGACATCAGATGGTGAGTATGTACTGTTTTTTTTTTTTTTGGTAACCAGGGTAAACATCGGGTTACTAAGCGCGGCCCTGCGCTTAGTAACCCGATGTTTACCCTGGTTACCCGGGTGCTACAGGGGGACTTCGGCATCGTTGAAGACAGTTTCAACGATGCCGAAGTCGTTCCCCTGATCGTTGGTCGCTGGAGAGAGCTGTCTGTGTGACAGCTCCCCAGCGACCACACAGCGACTTACCAAAGATCACGGCCAGGTCGTATCGCTGGTCGTGATCGTTGGTAAATCGCTATGTGTGACGGGGCCTTTAGGTCAGACCCCATTTTAAGTTAATTCAGATCCTAAGGCTACTTTCACACTAGCGTTAACTGCATTACGTCTCAAAACGTCTTTTTTCAGAAAAAACGCATCCAGCAAAAGTTTTTGCTGGATGCGTTTTTTCCCCATAGACTTGTATTGGCGACGTATTGCGACGGATTGGCATACGTCGTGTGCGTCGTACGATGGATGCGTCGAAATTTGGCGACACGTCGTCGGCAAAAAACGTTGCTTGTAGCGTTTTTTGTCTCCGCCTAAAAAACGTGTCGCGACGCATCCTGCGGCATGCGTCGTTGGCTACAATGGAAGCCTATGAGCGACGGATGCGTCGGGACACGTCGTACGACGCAATGCAGCGCTGCAATACGTTTTTTTACACTGAGCATGCTCAGAAGCTGGATTTTGTTGCCAATTGGCCAGACACCCCCAAATCTATATAAACCTGGCCTGGGCCTTCAACCCCACATATATGGCCACGAACTTAAGTGCCATGTATATAAGTGCCACGTATATAGGTGCCACGTATATAGGTGCCACGTATTTCAGTGCCACGTATTTAAGTGCCACGTACTATAAATACTATAACCACGTGGTTATACATGGCACTGAAATATCGTGGCACGTAAATACGTGGCACTTAAATGCGTGGCACTGAAATATCGTGGCATTTACGTGAAGTACGTGGCACTTCTGTACGTGGCACTTCTGTACGTGGCACTTCTGTACGTGGCACTTCTGTACGTGGCACTTCTGTACGTGGCACTTCTGTACGTGGCACCTATATACGTGGCACCTATATATACGTGGCACCTATATATACGTGGCACCTATATAGGTGCCACGTATATAGGTGCCACGTATATAGGTGCCACGTATATAGGTGCCACGTACATAAGTGCCACGTATTTCACGTAAATGCCACAATATTTCAGTGCCATGTATTTCAGTGCCACGCATTTAAGTGCCTCGTATTTACGTGCCACGATATTTCAGTGCCACGTATAACCACGTAGTTATAGTATTTATAGTACGTGGCACTTAAATACGTGGCACTGAAATACGTGGCACTATGACTGTCAGAAAATGTTCATTAAACGGTTAGGTGTGAGGTTAGGGGTAGGGTTAGGGTTTGGATCCCTTTATCATCATCCGTAGTTCATTAATCTGATGTATCCAGAGTCGCCTCCGTCTCCGTTGCTGCAGAAGCATCCTACGTCTTTCCGCTGCCGCCTCCTTCTCCCGCACTATGATATCCAGGCGATTCGTCTCAAACATAACGTCGGTAACCAAGCTAGCAATCCTCACAAGAACACCTTCCATCGCTGCCACAAAACTAAAACCCTCAAAGATGGGCTGTAAAAACAGTAACTATATAGTTTTCCATATTTTCCAGTAGCCAATCAAATTTGGGAGCCTCCCATTTTAAAAACGGATCCATCGTAAAAACGGATGCAACGGATGGTAAAAACGGATGCAACGTATGCAACGCATCCAGTATTTCGACGGAAACGTTTAGCGGATTTGCGACGGATCCGTCGAAATGCTGTATGCGTTGCATACGTTTTTCACTTTTTTTACGCATCCGTTTTTTCGGTAAAAAACGGATTTGCGACGTAATGCAGTTAACGCTAGTGTGAAACTAGCCTAAGGCTACTTTTACACGAGAGATCGAGAGAGAACCGGTGGCCGGATTTGGCATTAGGCTTCTTTCACACTAGCGTCGGGCTCGGCCCGTCGCCGTGCGTCGGGCCGAGGTCCCCGACGCTAGCGTTGTCCCCGCCGCACAACGGGGGCAGCGGATGCATTTTTCCAGCGCATCCGCTGCCCCATTGTGAGGTGCGGGGAAGTGCGGGGAGGTGGGGGCGGAGTTCCGGCGGAGTTCCGGCCGCGCATGCGCGGTCGGAAAAAGCGGACCGTCGGGAGCAAAAAACGTTACATGTAGCGTTTTTTGCTCCCGACGGTCCGCCACTGCACGACGCATTCGTCGCACGACGGGTGCGACGTGTGGCAATCCGTCACAATGCGTCGCTTCATGTTAATCAATGGCGAAAAAACGCATCCTGCAAACACTTTTGCAGGATGCGTTTTTTCGGCAAAACGACGCATTGTGACGGAATGCAGTTAACGCTAGTGTGAAAGTAGCCTTAGGCGCTACTGCAACTCTATGGGGAAAAAACTGGATCCGACTGGGAAAAAAACGGATCCGTTTTTTTGAAAATTCACCGGATTGTGCCTAAAGGCCCCGTCTCACATAGCGAGATCGCTAGCGAGATCGCTGCTGAGTCACAAGTTTTGTGACGCAACAGCGACCTCAGTAGCGATCTCGCTATGTGTGACACGTACCAGCGATCAGGCCCCTGCTGCGAGATCGCTGGTCGTGTCAGAATGGCCTGGACCTTTTTTTGGTCGTTGAGGTCCCGCTGAATCGGTGTGTGTGACACCGATCCAGCGATGTCTTCACTGGTAACCAGGGTAAACATCGGGTTACTAAGCGCAGGGCCGCGCTTAGTAACCCGATGTTTACCCTGGTTACCAGCGTAAATGTAAAAAAAACCAAACAGTACATACTTACCATCTGATGTCCGTCAGGTCCCTTGGCGTCTGCTTCCTGCTCTGACTGAGCCGCCGTAAAGTGACGTCACCGCTGCGCTCTGCTCTCACTGTACGGCGGCTCAGTCAGAGCAGGAAGCAGACGCCAAGGGACCTGACGGGCAACAGATGGTGAGTATGTACTGTTTGGTTTTTTTTACATTTACGCTGGTAACCAGGGTAAACATCGGGTTACTAAGCGCGGCCCTGCGCTTAGTAACCCGATGTTTACCCTGGTTACCCGGGTGCTGCAGGGGGACTTCGGCATCGTTGAAGACAGTTTCAACGATGCCGAAGTCGTTCCCCTGATCGTTGGTCGCTGGAGAGAGCTGTCTGTGTGACAGCGACCACACAGCGACGCTGCAGCGATCAGCATCGTTGTGTGTATCGCTGCAGC
This sequence comes from Ranitomeya variabilis, assembly GCF_051348905.1. Classification (NCBI taxonomy): domain Eukaryota; kingdom Metazoa; phylum Chordata; class Amphibia; order Anura; family Dendrobatidae; genus Ranitomeya; species Ranitomeya variabilis. Next base: position 552,808,129 of record NC_135235.1, on the reverse strand, counting down.
GTCGCTGTGTGAGACGGGGCCTTAACGCTAAAACCTGATGTGTGAAAGTAGCCTAAGCCAGAACTGTAAACACATTTTACACCCAACTTGACCCTCAATTAATTCAGGAGTGGCAGAGGGATGTCTAGCAGATATTTGTTTTCCATCACCCAATGAGAAAACATTGTTGTGTGTATTGGGAAAGAAGAGGAAATAGGTAGAAATGGATTCTTTGCCCATCTTGTATGGTCACCTTCAGCCATATAATAGGTTGGAACAGTAATTTTTCAACCGCCATTAAATAGGTTGTTCATGATTTTATTTATTTTTATTTGTAGCCTTGTAGATGATGACAATAAGGCCATGTTCACACATTCAGTATTTGGTCAGTATTTTACCTCAGTATGTGTAAGCTAAAACCAGGAGAGCCACAATCGGAGGTAAAATATAATAGAAACACGTCACCACTTCTGTATTTATCACCCTCTCCTGGTTTAGGCTTACAAGTACTGAGGTAAAATACTGACCAAATAGTGAACGTGTGTACGTGGCCTAACCAGTACAGCAATACTTATCATCCTCTGATGCTGAACTGGTTTTTGATAACTGGTTGCAGCAATGACTCCTGCAATATACATTGGCAGAGACACTTAGCCTAGTGATTTGGCTGCAGCAGTCACATGCCCTGTGGTGGTGAAGTCACCGCTGCAGTCTGTCAACAAAGACTGGAGTGACAGCACTGGACTTGAGAGTGGGGTGAGTATTGCTGTGTTTATTTTCAATAGTTCCACCCTATTGATTAAAAAAGACCCTACAGTCAACCTCTCCGCAGACAGAAATGGATGGTAGATGTGAGAGAATGTTCTCATCTGAACCGCACAAACGTTCCTGAGTTTTAGCCTTTCCCTTGGCTTATTCAGACCCTCGTGGTACTGCAATCACTAAACTGCTGTCAGATACAAGGGTAAAGATAAACTTGTGAAAGAGGAAGTGTTATTTATCTGCACTGAGAAGACAGATTTTGTTTTAACCACACATTTAGTCAGCGTGATGGAGAACCGTACAAATCCAATGTTTCCACTTGTTACAGAAGTTGAAACAATGGGTTTGCTCTTCAGGTTGCTGTATGTGCACGAGTTAGGCCACGTTCACATGTACGTTCAGTATTTGGTCAGTATTTTACCTCAGTATTTGTAATCCAAAACCAGCAGTGGATGATAAATACAGAAGTGGTGACATGTTTCTATTAAACTTTTCCCTCTGATTGTTCCTCTCCTGGTTTTGGCTTACACATACTGAGGTAAAAAACTGACCAAATACTGAACATGTGAGCGTGGCCTTAGGGTTTTTATATTCCACCTACTGGGCAAAACTCTAAAGTGTTTATTTCACATGCTGGTTGAAGACAGCATTTCGTCATTACTTCCTTTATTTGCTTTTTTTTTTCTAAGCAAATCTACAAAGCAATTTGGCATTTATAATGGGGACATTCAGTTAGATAATGCCTTTTAGTGTCCATTTTAAATTCATCCTCCAGAAATGTGATAATCACGAGTGATGAGCGAATGTGTTCAGATAAGGTGTTATCGGAGCATGCTCTGCTACTAATCTGAGTGACTTTGGCGTGCTCGAAAAATGTTTCAGTCCCTGTGATTGCATGGTCTCATGGATGTTTGACAGCCACAAGACATGCATGGATTGCCTAACAAACAAGGCATCAAACAGCCACATGACATGCAGCCACGGGCACTCTAATTCGATTACACTGAAGACACTCGTTTAGCACCCAAAACATGCTCTGATAACACCTTAGCCGAAGACATTCGCTCATCATTAATAATTAAGCAAACCCTTTAAGTTAAAGGGAATCTGTCAGCAGGTGTTAGTAAGCTGAGAGCAGCATGATGTAGGTGCAGACACCCTGCTTCCATCGATGTGTCACTTACTAAGCTGTGTTTTGCTGTGTTCAGTGAAGCCAGAGTTTAAGGGTATGTTCCCACGGTCGGTAAACACTGCAAGTTGGACGCTGCGTACATCCTCAGTGTCCAGCCCGCAGCGTCCAGATGTTACGGCATAGTGGATGGGATTTCAAGAAATCCCATCTCCATTATGCGTTCAGAGATGCCCCCGGCAGCCCTGCGTAACCAGACATGCGGTTCGTCTTTCCAGACTGCAGCATGTCTATTTACGATGTGGAGATGCTCAGTCTCCACAGTGTAAATTTCCCATTCACCATCATTACATGCGGTAAAACCGCATTATCTTTATAGTCACATGCGTAGTAAGTGCAGAAATGCAGCTTACTACGCATGTGAACTAATTTAAATGATGTCCTACCTTGTGGCACAGCCGAAACTTTGCATCCGTTCCGGTTTTTACAATGAGCTCAGGTGACTTCGAGAACTGCCGTGCACGTGACAGCCGGGGTTATCTCCGGTCACTTGCCAAGTTCTCAACGCCAGCTGATCGTGAGAACTGCCATGCACGTGGCAGCCGGGGTTCTCGCCGGTCACTTGCAAAGTTCTCAACGTCAGCTGATCGTGAGAACTGCCGTGCACGTGGCAGCCGGGGTTCTCGCCGGTCACTTGCAAAGTTATCAACGTCAGCTGACTGTGAGAACTGCAGTGCTGGTGACCATCTGGGACCGAGTTGTCTCCGGTGGTCATCTACAAGCTCTGCTGTGTCTCAATGTCAGGCTGGATAGTGGCATAGTGCCACTGTTCAACCAAAGGTATCCAGATTTCTTGAAATCCCATCCACTATGCTGTAAAATCTGTCCGCTGTGACTGTACGCAGCTTCCAACCCGCAACGTTTACTGACGGTGGGAACATACTGTAATATATCTGCAAACAGGAAATCACTTTATTTTTTTCCTTCCCAGAAGCCAACTTTCAATTACGGTAGCTTTATTTCAAGTGACAAAAAAAAATGCATGCAATAAAAAAACACACAAAAACGCAGGTGACCTCAGATGCAGATTTGGTGCAGATTTCACCTGAGTCAAATCCTGAGCAAATGCTGAGCCATTCCTGACCTTGGGAAATACCCTTAGACTTCTTTCACACTTCAGTTTTTTGGCGTCAGTCACTTCCGACATAATGACGGATCGACGGATCCGTCACAATAGTTGAAAAAATTGATGTAACGGATCCGTTTTTTTGACGGATCCGTTACTCGGGGGTTGTATATACTTTTTGGAGCATGCGCAATTGAAAAAAATTGAAAAAACGGATTGGGGCGACTGATCCGCCGAAATGACGGTCGCGACGGATCCGTCGCCCATAGGTGGCCATTCTATGAAATGACGGACGCGACGGATCCGTCGCGATCCGCCATTTCAACGCAGACAAAAAAACATTGCAATGACCGTCAATGTCTAGATGACGTCCGCCAAATTTTGACGGATCCGTCGCATGACGGATGGAACGGACGACCATCCGTCACAATCCGTCGCTAATGCAAGTCTATGGGGAAAAAAACGGATCCGTTGAAAAAAAAAAAACGGATCCGTTTTTTTGAGGAAAATGGCGGATTTAGACTGACGCCAAACAACTGAAGTGTGAAAGAGGCCTTATACGCAGTAGATTATACCTAGAGGACTGAGTATCTCGTGCCTTCTAGTCCAGCCCCGCACCACCACTGATTAGTGTATTTCTGTCAATATATTGTACAAAGAAAGTTGCCAGTCAAGGGTGTGGACAGGCTTCTACAGGGCTCAGCACTCAGAGTTCTGCTAAATCCAAGGGGGGGACTTATAATTGGTGCAGCCTGAGCAGTTGTACTGACCCTCATAAGGTAAGGAGGCCCACTTCCATCTCCAAAGTAGCAAGCAACTTCTGTCACAGACATTATTGGGACTGCAGGCGGCCCATATGCTGTTCTTGCACAGGGGCCCTATTCTGTCTGCGTTCGCCTCTTTCGGGATCTGCAGCAGAGAAAACTTTTGTATGACAACTGCTGCACCCAGTAAACTAATACATTGCTGGAATCTCTGTCGTCTCTGTCACTACATCATGATGCTGTCTAATTACATAGCAATAACCTGCTGACAGATTCCATATAAGTTCCCATGATCAATTTTTGGTGAAGTTTTCACGTTGCATATTTTTGCTGTGCAAAATAAGCACAGCGTATTACAGTTCCAGCAAAGTGGATGGAATTTCTAGAACTCGCTTCCCCACTGTGCTTTTGTTGTGCTGTATACGCTCACCTGTGGTGCCTTTTTTTTTTTATAAATCCACAATATGTCAGTTTCTATTGCGGGTACACCAAGTTTTATGCATCTGGGTGTCCGTCTCCAGTAGACATTTACGCCCGAAAATGATGCAGGTCATGGCACAGGTTGACTCTGTCAGCATCATTTTTAGTCTATGGCCCTGTCAGTGCATACGCCCGAATCCCATTTTGCCGGGGTTGGGTGGGGGGTTCGGGTACAAGGATCAACGGGACCACTGAATGTAGATAAGCCCCCGATGTTACCTAAAAGAGGAGAAAAAGACATTAGATTATACTCACCCAGGGGCAGTCCCGCTCCGATGGGCGTCTCAGGTCCGGTACAGCGCCTCCCATCTTCATTCCATAATGTCCTTTTCTTGTCTTCACGCCGCGGCTCCGGCGCAGGCGTACTTTGTCTCCCTGTTGAGGGCAGAGCAAAGTATTGCAGTGCGCAGGCGCCGGAAAGGTCAGAGAGGCCCGGCGCCTGCGCACTGCAGTACTTTGCTCTGCCCTCAACAGGGCAGACAAAGTACGCCAGAGCCGAGGCGTGAAGACCAGAAGAGGACGTCATGGAATGAAGATGGGAGGCGCCGGAGTGGACCTGACATGCCCATCGGACCAGACCGCACCAGGAATGCCCCTGGGTGAGTATAATCTAACCTCTTTTTCTCCTCTTTCAGGTAACATCGGGGGCTTATCTACAGCATTACAGAATGCTGTAGAAAAACCCCTGATGACAGTGGGCTTACCTCCTCATCGATTTTGGGGGTGACAGGATTCCTTTAATGACCTGGCCATTTTTTGCAATTCTGACCAGTGTTCCTTTATGAGGTAATAACTCAGGAACGCTTCAACAGATCCTAGCGATTCTGAGATTTTTTCGTGACATATTGGGCTTCATGTTAGTGGTAAATATAGGTCGATAATTTTTGCTTTTATTTGTGAAAAAAATTGAAATTTGGCTAAAATTTTGAAAATTTTGCAATTTTCAAATTTTGAATTTTTATTCTGTTAAACCAGAGAGTTACAGTACAGACCAAAAGTTTGGACACACTCATTTTTAAAGATTTGTCTGTATTTTGATGACTATGAAAATTGTAAATTCACACTGAATTCATCAAAACTATGAATTAACATGTGTGGAATTATATACTTAACAAAAAAGTGTGAAATAACTGAAAATGTCTTATATTCTAGGTTCTACACTCTTGACATTCTCTTGATGAGCTTCAAGAGGTAGTCACCGGGAATGGTTTTCATTTCACAGGTGTGCCCTGTCAGGTTTAATAAGTGGGACTTCTTGCCTTATAAATGGGGTTGGGACCATCAGTTGTGTTGAGCAGAAGTCTGGTGAATACACGGCTGATAGTCCTACTGAATAGACTGTTAGCTGCTTTTTTCTTGCCATAATACAAATTCTAAGTAAAGAAAAACGAGTGGCCATCATTACTTTAAGAAATGAAGGCCAGTCAGTCTGAAAAATTGGGAAAACTTTGAAAGTGTCCCCAAGTGCAGTGGCAAAAACCATCAAGCGCTACAAAGAAACTGGCTCACATGAGGACCGCCCCAGGAAAGGAAGACCAAGAGTCACCTCTGCTTCTGAGGATAAGTTTATCCGAGTCACCAGCCACAGAAATTGCAGGTTAACTGCAGCTCAGATTAGAGACCAGGTCAATGCCTCAGTGTTCTAGCAGCAGACACATCTCTACAACAACTGTTAAGAGGAGACTTTGTGCAGCAGGCCTTCATGGTAAAATAGCTGCTAGAAAACCACTGCTAAGGACAGGCAACAAGCAGAAGAGACTTGTTTGGGCTAAAGAACACAAGGAATGGACATTAGACCAGTGGAAATCTGTGCTTTGGTCTGATGAGTCCAAATTTGAGATCTTTGGTTCCAACCACCGTGTCTTTGTGCGACACAGAAAAGGTGAACGGATGGACCCTACATGCCTGGTTCCCACCATGAAGCATGGAGGAGGTGTGATGGTGTGGGGGTGCTTTGCTGGTGACAATGTTGGGGATTTATTCAAAATTGAAGGCATACTGAACCAGCATAGCTAACACAGCATCTTGCAGCGGCATGCTATTCCATCCAGTTTGCGTTTTAGTTGGACCATCATTTATTTTTCAACAGTACAATGACCCCCAAACACACCTCCAGGCTGTGTAAGGGCTATTTGACCAAGAAGGAGAGTGATGGGGTACTAAGCCGGATGACCTGTCCTCCACAGTCACCAGACCTGAACCCAATCGAGATGGTTTGGGTCGAGCTGGACCGCAGAGTGAAGGCAAAAGGGCCAACAAGTGCTAAGCATCTCTGGGAACTCCTTCAAGATTGTTGAGGACCATTTCTGGTGACTATCTCTTGAAGCGAATCAAGAGAATGCCAAGAGTGTGCAAAGCAGTCTTCAAAGCAAAAGGTGACTACTTTGAAGAACCTAGAATATAAGACATAATTTCAGTTGTTTCACACTTTTTTGTTATATATAATTCCACATGTGTTACGGTAATTCATAGTTTTGATGCTTTCAGTGTGAATGTACAATTTTCATAGTCATGAAGTGACACCATTCTAAAAACTGCACCCCTCAAGGTGCTCACAACCACATTCAATAAGTTTATTAACCCTTCAGGTGCTTCACAGCAGGAAAAGCAACATGGAAGGAAAAAAATGAACATTTAACTTTTTAGTCACAAAAATGATCTTTTAGCAACAATTTTTTGATTTTTCCCAAGGGTAAAAGGAGTAACTGGACCCCGAAAGTTGTTGTACAAATTGTCCTGAGTACACCGATACCCCATATTTAGGGAGAACCACTGTTTGGGCGCACGACAGGGCTCGGAAGGGAAGGGGCGGCATTTGACTTTATCAATGAAAAATTGGCTCCAATCTTTAGCGGACACCATGTCACGTTTGGAGAGCCCCTGTGTGCCTAAAGATTGGAGCTCCCTCACAAGAGACCCCATTTTGGAAACTAGACCCCCCCAAGGAACATATCTAGATGCATAGTGAGCACTTTAAACCCCCAGGTGCTTCACAGAAGTTTATAACGCAGAGCCGTGAAAATAAAAAATCCTTTTTTTTCCTAAAAAAAAAAAAAAAAAATGATTTTTTTTAGCACGCAATTTTTTATTTTCACAGTGGTAACCGGAGAAATTGGACCCCAAAAGTTGTCCAGTGTGTCCTGAGTACGCTGATACCCCATATGTGGGGGGGGGTAGACCACTGTTTGGGCAGACTTTGATGAAATGGTCTGCGGGTGTCACATTGCGTTTGCAGAGCCCCTGATGTGCCTAAACAGTAGAAACCCCCACAAGTGACCCCATTTTGGAAACTAGACCCCCCCAAGGAACTTATCTAGATGTATGGTGAGCACATTGAACCCCCAAGTGCTTCACAGAAGTTTGTAACGCAGAGCTGTGAAAATAAAAAATCATTTTTCTTTCCTCAAAAATTATTTTTTTAGCACGCAGTTTTTTATTTTCACAATGGTACCAGGAGAAATTGGACCCCAAAAGTTGTTGTCCAGTTTTTCCTGAGTATGCTGATACCCCATATGTGGGGGTAAACCACTGTTTGGGCACACGTCGGGTCTCGGAAGGGAGGGAGCACCATTTGACTTTTTGAATGCAAGATTAGCTGGAATCAATGGTGGCGCCATGTCTCGTTTGGAGTCCCCCTGATGTGCCTAAACAGTGGAAACCCCTCAATTCTAACTCCAACACACCCCTAACCCTAATCCCAACTCTAACCATGACCCTAATAATAACCCTAACTCCAACACACCCCTAACCACAACCCTAACCCCAACACACCCCTAACCCTAATCCCAACTTGAACCACACCCCTAACCCCAAAACACCCCTAATCCCAACCCTAACCATAACCACAAGCCTAACCCTAACCCCAACACACCCCTAACCCTAATCTTAACCCTAATTCCAACCCTAACCCTAATTCAAACCCTAACCCTAAGGCTATGTGCTCACGTTGTGGATTTGTGTGCGGATTTTTCCGCACCGTTTTTGAAAAATCCGCAGGTAAAACGCACTGCATTTTACCTGCGGATTTACCGCAGATTTCCAGTGTATTTTGTGCGGATTTCACCTGCGGATTCCTATACAGGAACAAATTTAAAACGCTGCGGAATCCACACAAAGAATTGACATGCTGCGGAAAATACCGAGCGGTATTTTCCGCACCATGGGCACAGCGGATTTGGTTTTCCATAGGTTTACATGGTACTGTAAACGTGATGGAAAGTGCTACGAATCTGCAGCGGCCAATCCGCTGTGGATCCGCAGCCAAATTCGCACTGTGTAGGAGAAGATGGAGGGACACCAGGACTCGGTAAGTAGGGGGGATGGGATCAGACAGCGGGGGGGGGGGGGGGGGGGGAGGGCAGCGGAGGACAGGACGGGGGGGGGGGAAACTGACGGCGGCTGCAGATTGCTGCCGTCAGTCTGTGGCGGGGGCAGGTCGGGGTCTCCAGCCGTGGCCAATGATATTGCAGCATCGGCCATGGCTGGATTGTAATATTTCACCAAGTTTCATAGGTGAAATAATACAAATTGCTCTGATTGGCTGTTTCACTTTCAACAGCCAATCAGAGCGATCGCAGCCACATGGGGGCACTCCCCCTGTCCCCGCAGGTTGAGTGAAATTTGAGTTAACCCTTTCACCCGATCTTCAGGAACGCGATCATTCTGTGACGCAGCATATGCGTCACAGGTCGGATTGGCACCGACTTTCATGACGCATACGCTTTGTCACAGGTCGGGAAGGGGTTAAGGGTATGTGCTCAAGTTGCAGATTCGGGTGCAGACTTTTCTGCACAAAATCTGCATCTCCTGGCAGAAAACGCAGATACAGATTTTATGTGTTTTTCCTGCGGATTTACTGCTGATTTCATGCGTTTTTTACCCCTGCTGATTTCTAAAATGGAATGGGTGCAGAAAAGTGACATGCTCCTTTTTTTAATCCGCTGCTTTTTCCATGCGGAATTTTCCACACCATTAGCACAGCATTTTTTTTTCCTATTGATTTTACATTATAAATCCGCATCTTGTGCACATAGCCTAATTGACAATCTGGGGGCATTTTAGATGCAAGTACAATGTAGGATTTTAGATGGGTTGCAGGATTGTCTGTCTGCAGAGTCCTGTACCAATGACCTGTTTCCTTGGGCATTCATCAATCCAATTTCTCAGTTTCCAAAGATGTCGATATTCGCTGCCCTCTGTAAATGCACAGTTATCAAAAGAAACTTCTTTATTATTCATTGCCCACCATGCATGACTTAAAATCATCAGACCCTGTAAATGAAAAGGTAATGGTATTTCTGTAATACAATTTATGCTTTTGATCTGCCCTCTTAAATATGGAAGGACCAGGCTGGGAATATAATCTGCACATATCCTATTAGCAATCAAAGATCTAGGAAGTTGATTGTTAGAGAAAATCTGTCATCGGATCACCATATTTCAGAATATAAATCTCAGACTGGTGTATTTACTTTGAAAATCCTTGTCGGAATGGGGATACAATCTTTTTATGAAAGATTGAATTAGGAAATCTGGTGACCGATCCACTTTAAAAGGGTTGACAACTGCTGAACAGCCCTCTAATGAATGGTCCTGAGTTCTGCATAAAATTGCAAAAAAAAACCCCACAAAAACCCTTTCCCTCCTATTCACGGAATCACGCTGAGTCCTGTGTGCTGTGCTGGTTTCATGATATAAACTGTCATGTGATAAACTGCAGCTTTCACTATTCTGATTGACTGCAGCGGTCACCTGTCTTTTATTTATGTCACGAAACCAGTGGAGAACACAGGACTCAAAGCAGCGACAGTCTGGGAGGTAAGTACACACCTTGGGGCTAATAACAAGGGTTGTCCAATGATGGACAACCCCTTTAAGTATACTTTTCACATAGCATTATTCAGGAGGGGGTTTGTATGAATAATCTTGCCATCCCCCGTCAGTTTAGTCAGCAGCACATATTGGGAAATGTGCTGCCGACTAACAATTATTTTGCATGCCTGCAAAAAAAGATGCGATCAGCCAACAAACAAGATTTTTATCTTTCTCCTTATCTTGTTCACAGAGATCTGCAGCATCGCTGTCATTTTGCTTCTAGATTACCTTCATGGATAATTCAGCACAGTTCTGCGCTCTGACAGCCAGGAATGCTTGTTTTGCCGGATGGAAAGCGAATTAAAATGGCAAAGATAACAGGATCCTGTGTGCACTGGAATATTTGTGTTCCTCTTCCTTTGATGTAACACATGACTGTTTTTCATCTCTGGTTATCACTTAATATATGCAGAAGGCGGGGTGACATTGCCAGTGTATCAGGAACCAGCTGTCACAATCCAGACGGCGTCCCGTGGAGCAGTGTTGACTTTATTTTTTACCTTATGCAGTTAGAATTGCAGGGTAATGAGACATGTCTATCAAATTGCTATCGTGCTTGTAAGCGATTGGGAAGCTTATATTAGACGTAATGTCATAATTGAGACTTCACCCATAGAAAATGGTGACGTTAAACCTCGAAAAAAAAGCAATAGAGTAATCAAAGAGAGGGTCGTTCTACATCAGTTAGGAATCGGTCACCAGGTTTTTGCTACCTCATCTCAGAGCAGCATAATGTAGGGGTAGAGATTCTGATTCCCAGTAATGTAACTTAATGGGCTGCTTCCTGTAAAATCCCTGTTTTATTTGCTGCAGATCTAGCAGCTCTCTGAATGCTGAGCTCTGTATAACCCTGCCCACACCACTGATTGGCAGCTTTCTGTGGACACTGTGCATAGGCAGAAAGCTAATAATCAAGGGGGTTATACAGACCTCCTCATAAATCTTGAGGACTATGGCAGAAAGTTTAACTTTATGAAAACTACAGTAAGCTGTCCAGTTAGTGACACATCTCTGGAATTGGGGCTTCTGTCCCTACTTCATACTGCTTTCAGATTAGAGGGCAGAAACCTGGTGCAGGTCCTCCTTAAGTAATTTGCCCATCAAACCATAGTGGGGGCATCACAACTCCTGACCAGACCTCAATCAGTGGACATTAAAATTTTCACACTCCTTATCTACGAATTGCCCAGATATTTACTGTGATAACTGTCTCCCCTTCCCATATTGATAGTTCTGTTTCACATCACGTGTCTGTTGCTGCACTATTCTATATTATTCTTTTATGTTGTATATAAATAGTTGGCTAGATATTGTATTGGGGTATGTGAAGAACCGCGCACCTCGCAACCCAGTCTGACGTCACTAATAAGTCAGGGGTCACACGGTACGGCCTTCCCACTTTCACCCCCCTTGGGATACGTAGTGTCAATTTGGCACAGTTTTGCACAGACCTCCCCGTCCATACGGGCACAAGGAGGCACGGAGAGCGAGCGAGGATGGCCCACGCGACCGCCAGTGTGGCACAACAGTCGCTCACAACCCTGATGATTGAGAGACCCCTTTCACTATTACCAGTGAGACAGAGCGTTGCCAGCATGGTAGGACTGCCACCAGTTCCTCATTAGATATAAGCCCCATCCATTAACGAGATTATATGGGCCAGAAACCAACCCCGGTAGCATGTGACTTTAAACCAAGAACATGGATGTGTGGATTGAGATAAAAGAGCAGCCCAAGGTTAAATTGGAGATTTAATCACCTTAAGGGCATGCTAGACAATGCACTATATGGACAATGGATATACATAAAGTGGGGGAAAATAAGTGTTTGATACAGTCGATTTTGCAAGTTTTCCCAACTACACAGAATGGAGAGGTCTGTAATTTTTATCGTAGGTACGCTTCAACTGTGTAAGACACAATCTTAAAAAAAAAAAAAAAAAAAAAAATCTAGAAAATCGCATTCTATGATTTTTGCATAACTAATTTTCATTTTATTGGATGAAATAAGCATTTGATACAATAGAAAAACAGAACTTAATATTTGGTACAAAAACCTTTGTTTGCAATTACAGAGGGCAGACATTTCCTGTAGTTCTTGACTAATTTTGCACACTCTGCAACAAGGATTTTGTCCCACTCCTCCATACAGATCTTCTCCAGATCTTTCAGGTTTCCAGGCTATTGCTGGGCAACATTGTGTTTCAGCTGCCTCCCAAAGATTTTCAATTGGGTTGAGGTCTGGAGACTGGCTAAGCCACTCCAGGACCTTGAAATGCTTCTTACGGAGCCACTCTTTAGTTGCCCTGGCTGTGTGTTTTGTATCATTGTCATGCTGGAAGACCCAGCCATGACCCATCTTCAATGCTCTTAATGAGGTAATAGGGATGTTGGAAAAAAAAAATCTTGCAATACATGACCCCATCCATTCTCCCTTCAGTGTGGTGCACTTGTTCTTTCTTCTTTACAGCAAAGCACTTCCAAAGTATGTTGTTTCCCCCACTATGCTTCACGGTTGGGATAGTGTTCTTGGGGTTGTACTCCTTCTTCTTTCTCCAAACACGGCGAGTGAAGTAAATGCCAAAAAGTTCTATTTTGGCCTCATCTGACCACATGACCTTCTCCCATGCCCCTTTTGGATCATCCAGATGGTCTTTGGTGAATTTCAAATGGGCCTAGACATGTGCTGGCATGAGCAGGGGACCTTGCGTGCTCTGCAGGATTTAATTTCATGACAAAGTAGTGTGTTATGAATGGTAATGTTTGAGACTGTGGTCCAATAGGTGCAATTAATACAGGTAATGAGTGCAGAGTAGGAGGGCTTCTTAAAGAACAACGAACAGGTCTGTGAGAGACATAATTCTTGCTGGTTGGTAGATGATCAAATACTTGAGGTATTTCTTGCTATAAAATGCAATTTAACCCCTTAAGCCCGTATGACGTACTATACCGTCGAGGTGGGGTGGGCCTTAATTCCCGGTGACGGGATAGTACGTCATACGCGATCGGCCGCGCTCACGGGGGGAGCGCGGCCGATCGCGGCCGGGTGTCGGCTGCATATCGCAGCTGACATCCGGCACTATGTGCCAGGAGCGGTCACGGACCGCCCCCGGCACATTAACCCCCGGCACACCGTGATCAAACATGATCGCGGTGTACCGGCGGTACAGGGAAGCATCGCGCAGGGAGGGGGCTCCCTGCGGGCTTCCCTGAGACGATCGGTACAAGGTGATGTACTCACCTCGTACCGAACGTCTTCTCCCTGCAGGCCCCGGATCCAAAATGGCCGAGGGGCTGTATCCGGGTCCTGCAGGGAGCACTTCCGGGTCGGAGCAGGCTGCAGATGAAAGCTGCAGCCTGCTCCGATGAAAGTATGATCGCGGATCTGATAGAGTGCTGTGCACACTATCAGATCTGCGATCTGTGATGTCCCCCCCTGGGACAAAGTAAAAAAGTAAAAAAAAAAATTTCCACATGTGTAAAAAAAAATAAAAAAAATTCCTAAATAAATAATAATAATAAAAAAAATATTATTCCCATAAATACATTTCTTTATCTAAAAAAAACAAACAAAAACAATAAAAGTACACATATTTAGTATCGCCGCGTCCGTAACGACCCAACCTATAAAACTGGCCCACTAGTTAACCCCTTCAGTAAACACCGTAAGGAAAAAAAAAAAAAAACGAGGCAAAAAACAACTCTTTATTACCATACCGCCGAACAAAAAGTGGAATAACACGCGATCAAAAAGACGGATATAAATAACCATGTTACCGCTGAAAACGTCATCTTGTCCCGCAAAAAACGAGCCGCCATACAGCATCATCAGCAAAAAAATAAAAAAGTTATAGTCCTCAGAATAAAGCGATGCCAAAATAATTATTTTTTCTATAAAATAGTTTTTATCGTATAAAAGCGTCAAAACATAAAAAAATGATATAAATGAGGTATCGCTGTAATCGTACTGACCCGACGAATAAAACTGCTTTATCAATTTTACCAAGCGCAGAACGGTATAAACGCCTCTCCCAAAAGAAATTCATGAATAGCTGGTTTTTGGTTATTCTGCCTCACAAAAATCGGAATAAAAAGTGATAAAAAATGGTCACGTGTCCGAAAATGTTACCAATAAAAACGTCAACTCGTCCCGCAAAAAACAAGACCTCACATGACTCTGTGGACCAAAATGTGGAAAAATTATAGGTCTCAAAATGTGGAGACGCAAAAACTTTTTTGCTATAAAAAGCGTCTTTTAGTCTGGTTTCACACTTGCGTTTTTATCTGCATGCGTTTTTTAAAAAAACCGCATGTGTGAAAAAATGCATGTAAACGCGGTAAAACGCATGCGTTTTTATAGAAAAACACAAGAAAAAAACAAAAAACCCTAACCCTACCCCTAACCTGAAATACGTGGCACTGAAATACGTGGCACTGAAATATACGTTTATATACGTATATACGTATATAAGTGCCACGATATTTCAGTGGCCACGTATATAAGTGCCACGTATTTACGTGCCACGTATTTACGTGCCACGTATTTAAGTGCCACGTATTTAAGTGCCACGTATTTAAGTGCCACGTATTTAAGTGCCACGTATTTAAGTGCCACGTATTTAAGTGCCACGTATTTAAGTGCCACGTATTTACGTGCCACGTATTTACGTGCCATGTATTTTTCAGTGCCTGAAATACGTGGCACTGAAATACGTGGCACTGAAATATCGTGGCACTGAAATATCGTGGCACTGAAATATCGTGGCACTGAAGTATTTACGTGCCACGTATTTTTCAGTGCCTGAAATACGTGGCACTGAAATACGTGGCACTGAAATACGTGGCACTGAAATATCGTGGCACTGAAATACGTGGCACTGAAATACGTGGCTCTTAAATACGTGGCACTTATATACGTGGCTCTTAAATACGTGGCACTTATATACGTGGCACTTATATACGTGGCACTTATATACGTGGCACTTATATACGTGGCACTTATATACGTGGCACTTATATACGTGGCACTTATATACGTGGCACTTATATACGTGGCACTTATATACGTGGCACTTATATACGTGGCACTTATGACTGTCAGAAAATGTTCAGTAAACGGTTAGGGGTAGGGTTTCAGGTAGAATTGGGGAGTTTCCACTGTTCAGGCACATCAGGGGCTCTCCAAACGCGACATGGCGTCCAATCTCAATTCCAGCCAATTCTGCGTTGAAAAAGTAAAACAGTGCTCCTTCCCTTCCGAGCTCTCCCGTGCGTCCAAAAAGGGGTTTACCCCAACATATGAGGTATCAGCGTACTAGGGACAAATTGAACAACAACTTCTGGGGTCCAAGTTCTCTTGTTATCCTTGGGAAAATAAAAATTTGGGGGGCTAAAAATCATTTTTGTGGGAAAAAAAATATGTTTTATTTTCACGGCTCTGCGTTGTAAACTGTAGTGAAACACTTGGGGGTTCAAAGTTCTCACAACACATCTAGATAAGTTCCTTGGGAGGTCTAGTTTCCAATATGGGGTCACTTGTGGGGGGTTTCTACTGTTTAGGTACATCAGGGGCTCTGCAAATGCAACGTGACGCCTGCAGACCAATCCATTTAAGTCTGCATTCCAAATGGCGCTCCTTCCCTTCCGAGCTCTGTCATGCGCCCAAACAGTGGTTCCCCCCCACATAGGGGGTATCAGCGTACTCAGGACAAATTGGACAACAACTTTTAGGGTCCAATTTATCCTGATACCCTTGTGAAAATACAAAACTGGGGGCTAAAAAATCATTTTTGTGAAAAAAAAAAATAATTTTTATTTTCACGGCTCTGCGTTATAAACTGTAGTGAAACACTTGGGGGTTCAAAGCTCTCAAAACACATCTAGATAAGTTCCTTAGGGGGTCTACTTTCCAAAATGGTGTCACTTGTGGGGGGGTTTAATGTTTAGGCACATCAGGGGCTCTCCAAACGCAACATGGCATCCCATCTTAATTCCAGTCAATTTTGCATTGAAAAGTAAAATAGCGCTTCTTCCCTTCTGAGCTCTGCTATGCGCCCAAACAATGGTTTACACCCACATATGGGGTATCGTCGTACTCAGGACAAATTGCACAACAACTTTTGTGGTCTAATTTCTTCTCTTACCCTTGGGGAAATAAAAAAATGGGGGTGAAAAGATCATTTTTGTGAAAAAATATGATTTTTTATTTTTACGGCTCTGCATTATAAACTTCTGTAAAGCACTTGTTGGGTCAAAGTGCTCACCACACATCTAGATAAGTTCCTTAGGGGGTCTACTTTCCAAAATGGTGTCACTTGTTAGGGGTTTCAATGTTTAGGCACATCAAGGGCTCTCTAAATGCAACATGGCGTCCCATCTCAATTCCAGTCAATTTTGCATTGAAAAGTCAAATGGCGCTCCTTCCCTTCCGAGCTCTGCCCTGCGCCCAAACAATGGTTTACACCCACATATGGGGTATCAGCGTACTCAGGACAAATTGCACAACAATTTTTGGGGTCCAATTTCTTCTCTCACCCTTGGGAAAATAAAAAATTGGGGGTGAAAAGATCATTTTTGTGAAAAAATATGATTTTTTTATTTTTACGGCTCTGCATTATAAACTTCTGTAAAGCACTTGTTGGGTCAAAGTGCTCACCACACATCTAGATAAGTTCCTTAGGGGGTCTACTTTCCAAAATGGTGTCACTTGTTAGGGGTTTCAATGTTTAGGCACATCAGGGGCTCTCCAAATGCAACATGGCGTCCCATCTCAATTCCAGTCAATTTTGCATTGAAAAGTCAAATGGCGCTCCTTTGCTTCCAAGCTCTGCCATGCGCCCAAACTGTGGTTTACCCCCACATATGGGGTATCAGCGTACTCAGGACAAATTGTACAACAACTTTTGGGGTCTATTTTCTCCTGTTACCCTTGGTAAAATAAAACAAATTGGAGCTGAAATAAATTTTGTGTGAAAAAAAGTTAAATGTTCATTTTTATTTAAACATTCCAAAAATTCCTGTGAAACACCTGAAGGGTTAATAAACTTCTTGAAAGTGGTTTTGAGTACCTTGAGGGGTGCAGTTTTTAGAATGGTGTCACACTTGGGTATTTTCTATCATATAGACCCGTCAAAATGACTTCAAATGAGATGTGGTCCCTAAAAAAAAATGGTGTTGTAAAAATGAGAAATTGCTGGTCAACTTTTAACCCTTATAACTCCGTCACAAAAAAAAATTTTGGTTCCAAAATTGTGCTGATGTAAAGTAGACATGTGGGAAATGTTATTTATTAAGTATTTTGTGTGACATATGTCTGTGATTTAAGGGCATAAAAATTCAAAGTTGGAAAATTGCAAAATTTTCCAAATTTTCACCAAATATTCGTTTTTTTCACAAATAAACGCAAGTTATATCGAAGAAATTTTACCACTAACATGAAGTACAATATGTCACGAGAAAACAATGTCAGAATCGCCAAGATCCGTTGAAGCGTTCCAGAGTTATAACCTCATAAAGGGACAGTGGTCAGAATTGTAAAAATTGGCCTGGTCATTAACGTGCAAACCACCCTCGGGGCTTAAGGGGTTAATTATTTAAAAATCATGCAATGTGATTTTCTGTATTTATTTATTTTTTTTCATTTTTAGATTCTGCCTCTCACAGTTGTAGTGTACCTACGATAAAAATTACAGACCTCTCCATTTTTTTGTAAGTGGGAAAAATTGTCAGGATATCAAATACATCGTACACAGTGTGGAAAACACTGTATACGATGATCAGATATGCAAACACAGGTGGTAGTGCAATAAGTACGAGTAGATGATACAAAAGTCAGTTACCAGTTCGATGCGAGGTCTTGGTCCTGCACAGCCACATGGCGTGGCAGCAGTTTCTGGTTTCTTCCAACACAATATGACTGAGTGACCTCCCAACACCTTGGTTAGTCATTCCCTTTCCCACCCCCGGAAAGGTCCTCGTTTCCCTCTCCTTGGGTCTGGTAGCTGAAACTCCAAAAACTTTTATGGATCACAACTTCTCAACTGACGTTCATCGGGTGGAGGTTTTGGCACCATCTGATCTAGCCGGGCCCCCATTACTCTTGGAGACGAAACACTGCTCTGCTACCTGGCTGCTACGTAGCTTCCCACCCTAGGTACTAGAATGGGTCAAGACCCAGGCAGATGTTTGTCTCGTTCCCGTAATCTCGGAAATGTAACCGGTATTTAGCTAGGACTTACTAGCTCCATAACTCCTTATAAAATTACTGCTCCTTGCATCTGGGTTTTTTTCTAATCAGTTAAGCAGCTTGGGCTTGCAGCAGGGATTTTTCCTCCCAGAAGGGCCTTTTCCCAGCTGGGCTGCTAGGGGTGCGAGTTTCCACTTGGAGCTTTTGAAGCTGGACCTCATGCTGAGCCAGGTGTCCTGTTTCAGCTGAGATCTATAATCTCGGACCAGATGTGATACAACTGATTGGCGTGTAATTATATCTCCCTTATTCTTCGCAGTGTATGTGCACATATTAGTGTTTCCAGCAGATTTTTCTGCAAAAAAAAAAGTGTCTCGGCAGGAAAAATGCTGTGCAAAATGAGCGGTTTTTTAATGGCCATTTCTTTCCTCATCTAAATGACTGAAACAATACTGAAAGAATTGACATGCTACAGATTTAAAAAAAACAAACAAACAAAAAAAATGTTTTGATTTGAAAGCCACAGGTAAAAAAAACATAAGCTGCATGCGCGTGTGATTTCAGAAATCGCATTAACTTTGCTGGTATTGTAAAACACAGTGTTTTTTGGTTTTTTTTTGTTTCTCACTGTAGAACCTCAAAGAAAAAAAAGAATGCAATGTGTGAACAAACTTTTAAACTATTAGATATAAAATCTCAAATACAGATACCATATTGTATTAAAAAGACAGTCCCAAGGTCGTCAACCAGGACTAACATGGATAGTATCCAATGGAGCTCTCAAACAACATGTAACTACCAACAAAATGGAGTATATCACCACAAGAGAATAAAGTCATTAAAAAAACCCCACATTTTTATTTCACAATACATTATGACACATAATAAATATGCCACAGAGTAATCATTTCGAAAGAACAATTTGACTATGGTTAAGGGTGCACAAAAAAACAAGGTGTTGCCCCAAAAACACAAACATGGGGAGAAAATATCTCACAGGACTAAAGTCCTAGCTTATATGCAAAGTGTAAAGTGACAGTGCACTGAGTTCTATCCAAGCTATAAAGTCCTAGATGGGATGGACCACATTATTAATTAGCTAAATTATAGTCATAAGAATTATCACTGGTCAGTGACTATTTAGCTATTATAGCCTAAATAGTAAAGAGAAACATGGTCCCAACCATTAGTTCTTACCCATATTAGCGCCCATGGGGATAAACGCGTGCCACTGCGCGCGTTTCGCAACAGCTTCCTCGGGGGGCCAGGGTGGTAGTCAAATTGCTTTGTTTTTAAATGATTACTCTGTGACTTATATTTATTATATGTCATAATGTATTGTGAAATAAAAATGTGTTATTTTTTATGATATTATTCTCTTGTGGTGATATGCTCCATTTCGTTGGTAGTTACAAACTTTTTAACCATAAGATAAAACCTCAAGGCAAAGAATACATAAGTACTGAATTCACTAGGTAGGATAATTAATAAAGATGTAATATATATATATATATATATATATATATATATATATATATATATATATATATATATATGTGTGTATATATATATATATATATATATATATATATATATATATATATATATATATATATATATATATATATATATATATATGTGTATATATATATGTGTATATATATAATATATATATATATATATGTGTATGATAGTTTTGAATGGAGATGGGCTCACGCACTCATGGCATCCTCTCTATTTGCCTTGCTGAGGCCACATCTCCTGTGTAAGGTGCTTTTTAGAGACCCCTGTTTTCCTCTAGTGATGAGGATCATATGTCTTAGCTCCCACCTATCTGGGCACACCTCCCCCATATTAGATTGTTCCTTGCTGAATTCCCCCTCTCCCATTTGCAGATCAATAAGCTGTACTAGAATATATAGCTATTCATTCTGCCTAAAATGTTCTTTCCCGTTATCTTCCTCTTGAAGAACGTTCTAATCTGATTTTTCACGTGTCTTTGGTTTTCTACTTCTGTCACCATCTGTGCTGGCGTTGTGGAGTTTATTTTGGGGGTACAAAGATATTCTGCAGAGGCTTTGTGTAATAGAAGAACAGAGGAATGCTTCCTTACTGCTGATTTGATGCATTTTTTTCTGGATCACATTGAAGACCTTTTCTGTCTGGAAGCTTATAGATAATGACAGTTTCTTTGTGTGGTGTAAGAAATGCTGACATTAGCACCAATTTTATCACCTCTGTCAGCTGCTATGTAGCAGTGAATCTGAGTAGTTTTCACTTTGAAACTTTTATCTCGGCCCTTAATTCAATTTTTTTTGGGTGTAACTCTAGAAGTGGCTGCCCTTGCTTTTCACATATGGTTCTGTCTTCATCTCAGTTCATGTACATATGTGTACAATATTTTCTTACGCGGGTGTCTCGACCACCCTATGCTTACATATATGGTCAATTTTAAAGGGAGTCTGCCATCAGATTTTTGCTACATCTGAGTAGTATGATGTAGTGCCAGAAACCCTGATTCCAGAGACATATCACTTACTGGGCTGGTTGCTGCAGTTTTGATAAAATCCCTGTTTTATCTGCTGCAGATCTAGTCACCAACACGCCTGATTGGCTGCTTTTTACCCATGTACAGAGCTGCCAATCTGTGGTGGGGGCTGGGTTATACAGAGCTCATGAATATGGAGGACTACATCACAGCTGGTTTACTAGTCCTTAGTGATAATCTCCTGCTGGTAAAACAGTGATTTTATGAAAACTACATTAAGCAGCCCAATAAGTCTCAAATTTCTAGAATCGGGGGCTCTGCCCCGATTATAATGCTTCTGCTCATATTAGATAACAAAAATTTGGTGAAATATTTCCTTTTAAGATGTATTTATGTCTGGTATATTTAAGGAGTATCCACAGAATATACCATAATGGTCACACATGGCATATGTCTCACCATTGGGGCCTGCATCTGGCTTGAGATTTAAAGGGAATATGTCATCGGAAAATGACCTATTGTTTAAATCAGGTTTTTGTGAGGTTTTTTTTTTCCATTCCGGACACTTGGGCTTTTTTAGTTCTAAACTTTCTGTTTCAGGAATCTACATGCACATTAGCCGCAATAATCAGACTGTGACCCTCTATTTTGTACTGAAGCATCTAATGAGCGTGTATAAGGCTATGTGCACACGTTGCGGATTGGGGTGCAGAATTTTCCACACAAAATCCGCATCTCCTGGCAGAAACCGCAGGTGCGGATTTGCAGCGGATTTTGTGCGGTTTTGATGCGGAATTAATGCGTATTTTCTGCGTTTTTTACCACACTGGATTTCTATAATGGAAGGGTGCTGAAACGCTGCAGTTCCACACAAAAGTGACATGCACTTCTTTTCAATCCTCAGCGGACTCAGTGCGGATTTTTTAGCACCATTAGCACAGCTTTTTTTTTTCCTCTATTGATTTACATTGTACTGTAAATCACTGTGCAGAACTGCAGCGTTTCTGCGCGGAAAAATACGCTGCGGATCTGCACAAATTCCGCATCGTGTGCACACAGCCTTAAGGTGATTAAAGAGTGAGGGGGGAGCTGTGCAATTACGTAATGGCTGTGTCTGACCATACAGGGACATAGTCTGATCATAGCTTAGCTCAAGGGCAGGGGAGGAAGCTAAAGAGAGGATACAGACAGGACAGCATGTAGGATGATGGCTCACCTTTCAGTGTAGGCCCAAATGTTGTTCATTACTTATATAGTTGGTTCATTAGTTCCGTTTACAGCTATCGTTAACCATGCTGGTGCATTAAAATACTTTATAGGAAACTTTTCCCTAATTGGGCCAATAAGGTGTCTAAAATCTCAGCTTAGATGAAATATTAGCTTTAATGAGCCTCTGCTTAGCTAATAGCATAGGATTAATAATTTGCTATATTTCATTTTGCTCTATTATGGCCATGCCTTGATCTCAACGCTTGGTGTGACCGATATAACCTTACTGATGGATTATGCTGGATTTTTTTTTTTCTAGGTGTACCGGATGGACTTTTAACTATACGTACAGGCCCCAGACTTCTGATTATTCTTCTTAGATCTGAAATATGGAAATGTAATAATTAGACTCCGCTCAATTCTCAGCCACCTCATCAAACACCAGGAACATTTCAGAAGGTGTGCGACTGCAGCGGCCCTTTTTTTTTTTTTCCCCTTCTACTTTGAAGCGGAATGAAAGTACTGCATGTAGATGGAAGACTTTGTCTGATAGCCTTTTATTAGACCAACATATGGCTAAAATTACTCGTTATAGAGACACATAACAGAATGGAAACTTCTTTTTTTCATTTCAAGTGAGATTTATGCTGTTTTAGAGATAAAGTGCTAGCATGAGGCCATTTTGGGTAACTTGGAGGGGAAATTAATCTGAAATATAAGTGAAGGCAGAGGAGAGGCTATTGAAAGGGGTTGTCCGAAACTAACAGTGAATTTCTTGTCTTTTTAATTGAATAATTTTTACCACTATTCTATTGTGCTTTAATTAAAAATCCCCCACCTTTCCCTCTCTACTCTAACTTCCTATCTTGTGTTTTGTTTTTTTGTTTTTTTTTAATTCCGACAATGACTGGTTTGAAAATACCCAGTGCATACTGGGGGCCTCAAACAGATCCGTCGTCAGGACCCAGAGTTTGCTGTCGCTCCCCCTGCATTCTGTTTCACCCTGAAACAAAGCATCATCACTGTGGTCACGTACTACAGCTACTGTCATCGCCATATCGTGGTGATGTTCTGTTTCAGTGATGGTAATGGAGAAGTTGCCACAGCTTCTGACACCTCCCTCAATCTTCTGTCCAGCTTGCTTTTGTCCCTGCCACCTCAATAACTGAAACAAGACATCGTCGGTAGCAGTGTAAGAAGCAGAGTGAGTGAAAGCAGTGCCATCCCCCAGCTTCTGTCACCACCCTGAAACGAATAGTCATCAGGGGATGGTGGTGGAAGCAATGTGAGTGATATAAGCTGTAGGAGGGCACTTCTACCACCGTACCCTGATGACTATTCATTTCAGGGCAGTGACAGAAGCTATATGATAGCGCTGCTATCACTCAAATTGATTCTATCGCTGCCCTTAAATGAATCATCATCAGATGGCAGCACTGGTGTCCCTTACCCTGCTTCTATCACCATTCTCGTATGACCTCTCAATTCATTGAACCATGCGGTTGGGGACAAAAGCAGTGTGGGCTGAAGTTGTGGGTGGTGTGAGAGAAGCTGCAGTCAGTTCTGCATTACCGCTGCTGAAATAGGTCGTCATCTGGTAAAGGCAGTGACAGAAGTTGTAGTAATTGACTGCAGAGTTGCCCCCTATGTTGCTTCCTTTCATTGTGGAAAAAGAAGCAGTAGAGTAATGTTAACCCCGTCCCACTAATGACAGTCTGTTAGAGAATACCCAATGCATGCTGAGAGACTTGAGGGGAAAAAAACCCAGAAAGTTACTGTATAGAGGGCGCAGAGGTAGAGGGATTTATTTATTTGAAGTGCTTTAAAAAAAACTACAGGGCAAGTGGGAAGAGCGAGGCTACGTGCCAGAATTGGCTCCTTTTCTGGGGCGCCTGAGAGCTGATGATCTTAGCCCGGGAAGGGGGGGTGCCAATATTCCTGGCCCCTTCCCAGGCTATTAATAGCATCCCACAGCTGTCTGTCTAGCCTTTGCTGGTCTGATTTTTATAGGGGGACCCCATGTCAATTTTTTTTCTGGGGTTCCCCTGTAAACTAGCCAGTAAAGGCTAAGCAAACAGCTGTGAGCTGATATTAATAGCCTGGGAACCTTTATGGCTATTGGCTACTTCCCAGAATATTAACATCAGCCCTCAGCCGTCGGCTTTCCCTATGCTGGTTATTAAAATTACACAGGAGCCAACACATTTTTTTTTTAAATATGTATTGCATTTCACGCAGATAACAGTTGCTGTTTTGTTACAGCCTATGTAGGTTAATTATGTTAATGCTCCTACATAGGCTGGTGACTGTGTGTGTGTGTGTGTGTGTGGGGGGGGGGGGGGTGCTGCTGTGTCTTTATTTAATATCAATGTGGGTATCTGGCTGAAGAGGTTGAACACGGAAATTACATCACAATTCTTTTTTTTTTTTAATATATCTTTATTTAGCTCTATGAATCTACAAAAACGCATGAAAAACGCATAAAATCCACATGGAATTTCCACTGCGTTTTCTGTCAAGAGATGCAGAAACCGCGCAGAAAATTCCACAACAAATCTGTAATGTGTGCACATAGTATAAGGTTTATTTTTTCCTTTTATTCACAACATGTTTTTGGTTTTTGCTCTTGATAACGATGCCTGTACAGCGTTGAAACGTGTTGTGAATAAAAAAAAAAACCCTTATTCTTCTCATCCACCAGCCACGGAGTGTTTTTCTTCATCTATATATATAATTGTCTAAGGGGTACTTCCGTCTGTTTGTCTGTAACTTCCGTCACGGAAATCCCGGGTCGCTGATTGGTCGGCCGCGACCAATCAGCGATATTGGGGAGGGAGTTAAACACCCCTTCACTTTTTACTATTGACGCTGCCTATGCAGCATCAATAGTAAAAACAGATAATGTTAAAAATAATAATAAAAAAACCCATTATATTCTCACGTTTCGGCGTCCTCGGCACCCTTTTCCACTCCTTGCGACGCTCCGGCTCGACTCGAGATCACGTAGCGGTCTCGCGAGATGATGACGACGTAGCGGTCTCGTGAGACCGCTACATGATAACGAGTTATTGCCGAAAGGCATTACTGGGAACGGAGCGTCGCGAGGAGCATCACTAAATAAAAACAATTATTCTAATTGTTTTTTTTAACAGGGATATGGTGCCCACACTGCTATGCTGTAGATAAGCCCCTGATGACAGTGAGCTTACCTCACCATCGATTTTGGGGGTTACAGGTTCCCTTTAATAATTGAAATCTGCTGTGAAAAAATGAACGTATGCATGAGATTTTAGAAATTTCATTCATTTTGCTGATACTGTGATGCACAGTTTTTATTTATTTTCCACAAAAAAATGCATTGTGTGAACAAAACCCTATGCAGAATGTACCATATAATGTCTTATATTAGTTTATCCTTATTGTAGCTACGACTTATCGGTGGTCCGTAGTTGTGGATCAGCTGCTTTCTTTTTTGACCAGGATGTCAGACACATTTTGGGGGGTTTCCAAGAACCTCTAACCTGCAGTGAGCCATTAGGAGACATTGGTAATTAATGTCTGCCTGTGTCATCGGGCTATATCGTAGCCAGAGCCGCCTATATAATGTGAAGGTTTCCATCTGATAACGCACGCCATTGATAATGTCTGGTTTATGTGAAGGTTCTCGTACCTGCATATCCAGTTACAGGATTATAGAAGTGTAAAATCCTCTGTACGTGAACAGCAGTAAAAGCAGCGGTTGTGTGCTCCTATATAGTCGTTATATGGCTCGTAAATACAACAGATGGCCTTGGATTTGGGGATTATGCTCACTCTTTGTTAACCAGTTCATTACACAGGTGAATGGAGAGAGAACAGTTGGTAGGCACATACAGCGGTGCATATGGTCTGTATATTAATGTATCTTGTATCTATATGTCTTATAAGACATACACAAAACACATCAATTTACTCCCACGCCACGCAAAACAATTAAAACGCCAAAGCTCATAATATGCATGGGAACTAATCTCTCCCTGGTGTAAAATTAGCCGGTTTTGCTTTATTAGTTCTGTACAGCTCTGTGAACGAACCTTGGAAGGAGCAGCATCCTCTCTCCTCCCGCAGCAGGAAGTGTCAGCATGAGATCAAGCACCAATCAGAAGCGGAGTTGCATGCAGTCAGTCCGGTGTGTTCACAGGATTGACGGCCATTATTAGGATCAGTTCAGTAGTTGTATATTTAAGTTCAAAAAGGGTTTTTGACAAGTTTTATTTTTCTGTTTTGTCTTCATTGGGCTCTCTGGGAGTAGAAAAAGAATACATTAAAGTAGATATAATTATAAATTTCCTTTAATTAGCAAATCACACTTGTTTTGTCCAGGGAGGTAATCATATGTGAGCAGCTTGTTTCTTCAGCACTCCTGGTATCCGCAGTATTGGATCAGACATGTTGTACAGCAGTGTGAGCAGCCTCTTCTTACCTCAGCACTCCTGGTATCTCCAGTATTAGATAAGAAAGGGAGGACAGTAATGTGAGCAGGCTCTTCTTACTTCAGCACCCCTGGTATCTCCAGTATTAGATAAGACATGGTGGACCACAGTGTGAGCAGCCTCTTCTTACCTCAGCACTCCTGGTATCTCCAGTATTAGATAAGACAGGTGGACCACCGTGTGAGCAGCCGCCTCTTACCTCAGCACCCCTGGTATTTCCAGTATTAGATTAGAGAAGGTGGACAGCAATGTGAGCAGCTGCCTCTCAGCTTTTCTGGTATCTCCAGTATTAGATTAGAAAGACAGGGTGGAAAGCAGTGAGTGCTACCTACTCTTGCCTCCGCACCCTAGCATCTGAAGTATTAGATTAGATAGACAGAGTAGACAGCAGTGTGAGCAGACTCTTCTTACCTCAGCACTCCTGGTATCTCCAGAATTAGGTTAGATAGACTTGGTGGACAGCATTGTGAACAGTATCTTCACACCTCAGCAATCCTCGTATCTCGAAAAAGACAGCAGCCGTTTTAAAGTACTACAGTGGTGACCTGATTAGAAAAGGCACCTTGAGAGGCTCTATGAAGGTGCCAATAATGGCGGAGCACTCCATCAAGACCATAGACTGACTGCCCTGTCCCCTGATGATTCCCTTCTGGGATGAAACGCGTAGGGAGGTGGTCCGGAATATAGATAATCTATGTGATCGTGAGATGATCAATTGGATTTCTGTTTAATTCAAATGAGAGGATACATTTCCTATGCGGCATTTTCATCATTTGGGGAGACCGTTCTATTTATTTATGTATCCCTACTTGTGGCAGCATAATATGGGTGATTATCAGTGGTACTGATTTATTATTTCATACATGCTGGTATCTGACAGTCGCATTAATATCATTGTGTTTTATGCATCTGGTTCTTCTGCTGTGTCTGAATTGGACTTCTTTGATATAGACACTGTTATGAGAGTGCAGCGAACTAGTCTAAACTAATATTTCTTTGTCTCTGGACTTATTATCAGATTATTTTCTGATCAACTATTGGTTGATATACATGTTTGTCCTTTTGTGTTGTGTTAGGTCATTTTAATGGTTTGATTCATGTTATATTTTAGGTCCCTTTTTGCTATTTCCTAATTAAAGATAGTTATGATGACATTTTCTTTATGTATTCTCAGAGAACCACTTTTAAGTGAATCAAATCCCTACATTGACACTAAATATAGGGTCATGTTCTGTCATAAACTGTAAAGGCAAATTATGGGAGATTTTTACATATTGGGCTTTGGATTTGATGACTCGGAGAGAATAAGGGTTTTGAGTGGCTTCGTGATCATAAAAAGGGCATTAACGTTCAAATGCAATAAGGAGAATTTCTTGTGCAATTATTCTGCATTTAAAAGTGATTTAGTAAAAAAAATGTAAATGGGGTTGAGTGGACGTGCTCCAAAGAAGACGTCACTCCCTTTTTCCTTTGTTATGTTACTTCTTATATACATAAGCCTCGACATTATAAGGAATAAATAATTACCGTATATGTTTTGGGTCTGTGTACTAGTCCTCCTCCCAACTAAATGCACCTCCACGCATGTACAGACCCGGCCACCTTTTTATACCCCACAGAGCAAGACCATGTCCTGTGAAAGGTGAGGGTCCTAGTGGTGCGTCCCAATTTGTCACACATTTATGGACTATCCTTAGGATATGCTGTAAATTTTTGATATATGTTGATTACTCCTTTAGAAACCAATTTTCAATTATTGCTGGTAAAAAGGCTCTGTGTATTACAAGAGGCCTGTCATGTATATCACTAATCAACCAAAAATAACCCTGTATGGCATTATCAGATAAAAATCTGTTGAAGTATTACCGATCTTCTTAGTAGCAGTACCATTGTACCCAAGTCACCGACTAATTTTGGTAGCCTCTTCCCCACCCCCACAAATACACTGCTGTAGGGTGAATAGCCATTTACTTCTATTATTATTTCTCTGTTTGGGCTGCACACAATGGTGGGATAATGAGTATCCTGTGTCGTAACTGTGTGTTGTGCTGGCAGGTGAAACCAGGTGAATTGCATACAGGAGAGATGATGAACACCACTTATATAAGCTACAGTAGCCGCCCCGGGACATCTTCCTCCCCAACCTTATCTACTTCATTGGTCCCTCACCATTGACATCTGCTGGCTGCTTAGTTACGCCAGCACGCCTACACTAATCTAATGGGAGGACACTATGGTGCCTTAGGGAGATTTTCTCTAACAAATGGGTGCAATATTATCTGCAAAGTCAGCGCTCTGATCGCGTTACTTATAGAGAGACAGGAAAAAGACGCAAGTCACGCCAGAATTCAGATACTCACGTCTTGCCATATCTCTACCAAACTTTGCATTACTTATGAGCTAATCAAAAGAGTAGGAGAAGAACTGCAGGACCTGGAAGCGGCCAATACGTGTGACATAGCGGTGCTGTTCTACGCCGTACGCTGTTTATATCCACCTTTGCCTGATCTGATATAAACAGATGGTTGGTGGGTACCAGGTGTAGGACCCCACCGATCTAATAACCTGAAATAGAATCAATACCACACTCAGTCATTTGTGAAAATCCAACTTTTAAAGTCTTCATCAAAGCTTTTACACTAGAATTTTTGAGGCTATGCTACCGATTGCTGTTCTCACGCCATTTTTACCCATCTGTAAGGAAGTGTGCATAACTGGGTGGGGTGACTGCCGCTTGTCAAACCCCTGATGAGCAGTGATGTTCAATTTGCCACAAATCTTACTCTAGTAGAGACTGGAATAAAGATTTATGGTGAGTTGCACATTCCACTTGTCCGACAATACTGATTCATTAACAAGCATGTACCTTTTATTTAATCAGGAGTGCCTGACTTGAGCACACCTCCTCCTCAAGACTGACGTGAATATCTCTGTTGAAGAATCGGGGATTTTAATCTTTTTATAATAATTCGATAAGTCTTTTTTTTTTTCTTTTTTTTCTCTGTATCCTAAAACTAGGTACCGTAATCAGTTACTTTTGTGAACAATTGTTTTAAAGGGAATCCGTCATCCCATTTTAAGCCTATAAGCTAAGGCCACCGCCATCAGGGGCTTACCTACAGCATTCTGTAATGCTGTAGATAAGTCCCCGATGTAACCTGAAAGAGAAGAATAACACGTTAGATTATACTCACCCAGGGGCGGTCCCGGTGCGGTCCGATCCGATGGGCGTCGCGGTCCGGTCCCTCCCATCTTCTTACGATGACATCCTCTTCTTTGCTTCCTGTCGCGGCTCCGGCGCAGGCGTACTTTGTCTCCCTGTTGAGGGCAGAGTAAAGGACTTTCAGGTGCTGGGCCTCTCTGACCTTTCCCGGCGCCTGCGCACTGCAGTACTTTGCTCTGCCCTCAACAAAAAAAACGCATGGGAAAGGGATCTGAAGGTGTTTAGTAGGAAAAATTCAGGGTTGTTTTGGCTAGTGAAAAATTGTAGGTGGCCAATCAATGACATGAAGTAGGTGGAAGGTGGAACTGATGAGTTCATGTTGGGCTTTATTGGCCATTAATCATTCAGCCTGGTCTTTCTTGTTCAGTTTCACAGATCTTTCTGGAGCCATTCTTTCTTGGATAAAAAAAAAATCTTTTATCTATCTAATGACATTCTGACCTTTCCAACCTCTTCCCAGGCGATGATGGTGAATGGGATGTTATCTGTCAGATAAACCAATAATTACCGTATTTGGTAAATTTAACCTGATAATCGTTTTGGACCATTTTTAGCTTAGTCAGGTGTGTATGGCCATTGATAGTTTCTGGAATAGTCAGATACCTAAAAGTTACTATTGTGAGGAGGGATTTGCTGGTATAAGGCTCTCCTCATATGTCCAGTTGTCATCCATCTTTTTTTTTTTTTTTTAAATATTGTATGCGTTACAAATGGAGCAAAAACAGATTTGGTTTTTACTAGAGGTCCATGAACATGATTAATGTTCTTCATATTCTCAGGGCCAAAAAACTGATCCCTTATTGCGTGTGATCACAGATGACCATCCATTATAATCCATTTCCATTGACTTCAATATTAAGAGTGAAAAAATGGACCCAGTTACTATTAGATCTTTTGGCCAGACAAATACAAGTTGTGAAGACCACATTTTATTGATCCAGCTAAAAAAAAGTATTATAGTCAAATGCAAAACACTTTGACATTTCCATCCTTTTTCAAATGGACGGACCCTGCATTGGATCATTTTATTTCTGGTTTTTGTTATCCCAAAATGGATCCAAAAACTGGACACGTGACCCTAGCCTTACTAATACCTGGGCTCGAAAAAGACAATGTAGCTGTCAACCTGGGGCGTAACGGAAAGAAATGGATAAAACATGGGACTGGAAGACATATAGCAGTTTTGGGCTGTGGTCACGCATGTGTCCTAGTTCTTGTTCATATTAAGGCAATGATGGACCTGATGGATCTATTTCTGATCGTAGCCTTGCATATTTTGTTGGACACCATGGTCCTGTTGAGTTTTTGATACCAATACTGCTGTAATCTACACTGTTCTTGGTGCCAAATATAACGGAATTCTTTACAGAAAGGGAAAATGCTCATTGTACCCCCGGTGACACATGTCCTGAGCGTTTTTTTTCCATATCTTCAGGGCTATTCTTTCCTTGACATCTAGTCCTTCATAATCCGACCTAGAATTGTTTGTGTCTCCACCACATGCAGTCATTTGGGGCCAGTTTGGACTTGGCTTTGCTCCAGTAATATCCTCAGCTCACATTTGTGCAGTCGGAAGGTCTAGCTTTATGTTCACAATTTTATCTTGCGTGTTTTCCTAGTGCATTAATCTTACAGTGGATTCCTGTCTCCGACTATCATTGTGTTATTTTTCCCTTGTCTGCTGCTTGTAATTCTGAAATAACTTGTTCTCCTGAGAGCGATGTCTTGTATGATAATATTGATGCATGCCGTAAGATCTGGTGTGGTTAGGGGCTTACCGGATAGGTAAATCTAGGCTGCTAAGTGTGTATATGGATGATGCCTTATTGACTTGCATAGATCTCCTTAATCCACAATATGTAGAGGATTTATTTTCTTATGAAACTTTTCTTGTTTATTAGGAATATTAAAGGACCTATGCAGGCATACTGCAACATTGATGATGGTTGTACAGTGCAGCTTTCCGCAATGATCCGGGTGCCACCGGAGATGTTAGTTTGCCGGGTGTTGGGCCACCAACGATCCAATATGGATGACCTAACTTAAGGGCTCGTGCAGGCGACTGTATTTTCAGTCAGAGTGCATTCTAACAAAACATTGGATCACACTCAAACTAATGTTATTCTATGGGGCCATGCACATGTCAGATTTTTTTCTTTTTACTTCGGACAGTCTGTCCAAGGAAAAAAAATCTCAAAATGCAGCATTTGCATCTAATATTTGGATTGAACTCCGCCAATGAGTCTGTCGATAAAATCGGGACAGTCGTCAGATGGCATATGAGTGCGGTCCGATTTTCATGCATTGACAGAATGGAGAAGATGGTCTCCTCATCTGAGAGTGTGAGCGGAATAATCTGACCAATTTTCTCGGATGAAAGAGTATGGCCCTTAGCCTAAAGTCATCAGTGTCGCATGACCAGACAACCCCTTTTAAGAATAACACTTTATTGGGTTGAATTTCTGTTTCCTTCTTACAGACCTATAGTTTACCTACTCTGTAACCACTGTCCCATAAGGGCACGATCCCAATGGACCACTGCGCAGCAGATTTTTCCTCTTCTGATCCGCAGAAAATCTGATGAACATTACAGTAGTGGTTTTGTGATTGGTAGTTCAAGAAACGTCATATGCATGGTGCAGACAAAATCCGCGAAGTAGATTGGATCAGCAGCTTGTCAGTTGATGCTGCAGATGTCACCAGATTTTTCTGTGCTGTGTTGTGCATAAATATGTGATTCTTCAGAATGTGTTTGTCTTTGCCTGATGGAGACCTGAGTAGTCTCGAAAGCTTGCAGTTTGTTACCATCTTTTCAGTTAGCCATTAAAAGGTTTCAACCACTGAGGACTCTCAATTCTAAATATTTTGCAGATGTCGCCACAAATTTCACCCTTTACAATTTATAATCCTGCCTGAAGGAGCCTCTGTGCTCTGAATGCTGCAAACATCATATATTATTCTCTGGTTAGCCAATAAAGGTATTACTCCTAGAATACTTTTGTCATCATTGGGCAGAAAAGTTTTCACATCGGTTTTTCTGGCTAACACGGTGCCACAATATAATTTATTATTGTACATCAAAGTAGGGACACAAATTTGTGGAGAACCCGCACCTATTTGGAAACCAGATTCACAGCACTCTTTATATGGCACATGAGAAGGTCTGTGTGAAAGTGTTGTCTGGCAGTAGGATATTGATTCCCTATTTTTAGCAAAGTCATAGGTCATCCATATCAGATCAGCGAGGGTCTGACACACGGCACCCCTCCCTCCACAGCGATCAGCTATTCAGATCCCTATGGATGTAAATTACCGTAACTGATCTGCAGCACCTGGGCGTATTCACTTCATGGTGAACAGAGCTAAACATTTCAGAAATTTGTAACATTTCATACCTAGAATGTTTTTAATTTTCTGTCTGTGAACATGTGGAAAAGGTTGGTTTTTTGCGTCCCAAGCTGGTGTTTCGGGGATTATTTTATAGATCTAACTTTTCTGTGCCCAGCAGTAGCATGTATGTGTTTTTGAGTTTTCTTCTTTATTTTTGGATAGGATAGAGGATCATTACTACAAACTAGAATTGTGAAAAGAACAGAGTTTTCTTCTTTATTTTTGGATAGGATAGAGGATCATTACTACAAACTAGAATTGTGAAAAGAACAGGGACTGGAATCTGAAAAAGGCCCCTACCTGTACATTGGCACACTGAAATTATGTCTTGGTGGGTAACGGAGTCAAAAGCACCCAAACCGGCATGCCACCACTGAGCAACCATTTTTTTCCCACTGTTGGAGATTCATCGTTTAGATTTTTCTGTCAAACCGCAGCGATCGGAGCTAGCTCCTGTTGCTGCTGTTGGAGGCAGGTTCTGGCTGTATAACACAGCAGGCACCTGCCATGTATGTCGCGGGCTCCACTCCTCTATTAATTTGGACTAATATACAATACTTTTGATTAAGGTGTTAAGTAATTAAATCCATTGCAACAAGTAAAGGAATGCTGATGACTTGCTTATACCCCGATGCTGATATGGTGTGATGGATACAATATATCCTCCCATCAGTCCACTGAGTGCAGACCGTTATAAATAATGATTTCCTGGGCAGCAAAATGTATTAATGTGTCTGATAATACATCATTCAGTATGGCTTATATCTTAATAAGGGACCTCGTGGCTTTCACAAGACTTAACATACAGTGGTAAACTGGAAGCAGTCATGTACATCACTAAGCCACCAGACTTCAGCATGCAGATGGTGATGCCAGGCTTGACTGGTAAAGCTTCGATTATGACAGTGGTGGCAGAGTAAATCAGGTGGACGAGGAAGATTGAGAGAAATCTTTAGCTCCAGACAGCGAGAGAAGCTGGTGAGATTAGCTGAGCTGGGGAGGATTCCAGATTGGAAACCTACTTTCTAAAATAGGATAAGATGTCGTTATCCGTAGGCCACCTGTAATGGGTGCTAAGCGCTCGTAACAGACCTGAGACGGGAACACCACATGGCACCTTGCTGTAGACCTTTTTATTTCCTGCCGTCATGTTTGCTCCTTTAATTTCTGCGACAAATTAAAAGTCATAGAGATAATTTGAGTGTCTAGAATTTAATAGACCGTTCTTAAACGGTACGCTGTGTATAGTGTGCCAACTTTAAGGCATAAGGGTTAATGATGGCACGCTGGCTATTACACTTTAGGTAATGCAGCTTTATATTCTTGCAGAAAGAAATAGGAGATTTACAAGATCGACCCAGAATGTTTCTTTAATAAGCAGATATTTCACATCCATACAGCCCTCTGGCCATCCTCCGAAATAAGATTGCCATTTCCTGACTCAGGAATGTGGCCCGGGCTCATGCTGATCATTCGCAGACGCTGTACCCGGGGTAATATTAGAACAATGATCTTTGATCCGCTCCTTTAAGATTAGCGAAATGTTAAATTGCACCCCATTCCAACGACACGGACTGCACTTGTGCTACATGCGACCGTCGGGAAGGTGTCCTAGACGTTCGCTATCCAGTGATGGCAAAAGCAGACTGGTGCTGTAAATTTGACACCCCAAACATGTCCGTGTGG
This sequence comes from Ranitomeya variabilis, assembly GCF_051348905.1. NCBI lineage: Eukaryota > Metazoa > Chordata > Amphibia > Anura > Dendrobatidae > Ranitomeya > Ranitomeya variabilis. The sequence continues at coordinate 552,773,363 of NC_135235.1, read as the reverse complement.
GCTGGGCTCACAAAGGGCGCATTTACTGCAGAACTTTCCTAACCTTGCCTCCAGCAGAATCCACTAGTGTCACATGCAGAATTGGGGCAGATGTCGGCTTTGTCAATGCGATGCACTGATTCTGCACAAAGAATGGACCTGTATGTATGTATGTATGTGTATAATATATATATATATATCTCTATATCAAGAAAAATAAATTTCTGCTCAGATTCTTCAATCTCCCCCACCCCAAAAACATAAAAAATTAAAATCACATGTTCATGAGATTATATTAAAATTCATCCACTTTGCTGATTCTTTCAAGTGCTGCAGATTTTATATTTACTTTTATTATTAATAATAATGTGCATAATATCTGCACCAAAACCATGTGCGAATGTAGCCTTATGCTGTGAGTATCGCTCCTCTCTGTGGTGAAATCCAGAATCCAGATGTTTGGCTTTGGATTTTGTTGCTGCAGGTAAATCCCACATGGATGTCCCAACTAACCTTCAATGCCAGCAGGTAGCTCTGCCAGTCTCAGCCAGTTGATCAGAAAACAACCTTGCCTTTATAATGTGAACATCAAGATATTTGCTAGACTAGTGTTTAACAGTTTACAGCCTTTTTATAACCTTTTTGACTCTGCAAAAGCTGTTACTTTTTCTTGCCTGGACTATTGCAACTTTCTACTAATCGGTCTTCCTCTTGCTAAACTCTCCCATCTCTAATCTATCCTGAATGGAGCAGCCAGGATCTTATTCCTGTCCAACCACAACACCGATGCCTCTACCCTGTGCCAGTCACTGCACTGGTTGCCCATCCACTACAGGGCCCAATATAAAGTTATCACTCTCACCCACAAAGCTCTCCTCAGTTCTGCACCGCCCTACATTTCCTCCCTCATCTCAGTCTACCACCCTACCCATGCCCTCTGTTCTAATGACATAAGGCTAACATCCTTAATAATCCACACTTCCAACTCCCAAGACTTCTTGCAAGCTGCGCCAATTCTCTGGAATGCACTACCCCGGACAATTTAGATTAATTCCCAATACCCACAGTTTTCAGCGTGCCCTAAAAATGCATTTCTTTAGGACTGGCCTATCGCCTCATCTCACTTATCTAACTATTCCCTTTTTGCCCTTCCAAAATTTTTCCTCCAAATCTGGTCCCTCGTAGAATCAGCCTACATGCACTTAAAGATACCCACTACTTTATTATTAAGGACGTATCCTTAGGATAAGTCAACAATGTTTGATTGGTCGGGGTCTGACACCCGGCACCTCCGTCGATCAGCTGTTCTCGGCGTAGTAGGCTGCTGGCCAGATATGCTCAATAGTGGAGCTGCTCCATCTGCTGATAGTGGCTGCAATGGGTACTGCACATCTACCTCCTCTTGATTTGAATAGGAGGAGGATGTGCAGTACCCAGCCTCGGCCATTGTCAGAAGACGGAGCGACTCCGCAACTGAGCATATCCGGCCGGTGGTCACCACCAAGAACAGCTGATGCCGGGTGTCGGACCCTGACCGATCAGACATTGATAACCTATCCAAAGTATAGGTCATCAGTGATAAACTAGTGGACAACCTCTTTGACCCCTTCTCGACATGCCCCGTACATATGCTGCTCTGTGGGAGCTGCGTTCCCGAAAACGGCAGTATATGTATGACCGCACGATCACGCTGAGCGCCACGGTGATCGCGTGCGGGTGTCGGCTTTGTATGAGAGCTGACACACTGCAGCAACGTCCACGAGCTAGCACCGATCGCGGGCACTTAACCCCTCGGATGCCATTGTCAGTAGTGGCAGTGACATCAAGGAGCATCGCGCAGGGAGTGGGCTCCTTCCCTGCCTGTCAGATGCTGATGTGACACTCTGCAGTACAATGAAGCATTGCAGAGTATCAGATCAGCGATCTGACACTATACAGTTATGTCCCAGGATGGAACAATGTAAAGTTTTTTTTAAAAAAAATTTAAATTAAAAAGTGTAAAATTATTATTATAATTTTTTTTTTAACTCCTCAAATAAAAAAAATCATTTTTTTCCAATAAATACCACTTGGTATCTGATGATTGATGTGTTACTCTGTAATGTCCCCTCTGGAATGTAACATGCTGCGGAATATGTTAGTGCTATAGAAATAAAAATTATTATAGCCATTGCAGGTAAAGAGTTGTTTGTTTTTTTTCTTTAAAGTCAATTTTTTATAAAGGGAATCTTGCTATGTTATCTGACATTAAATAAAGACAGAGACACTGATTCCAGCGATGTATCACCTAGTCTACTGGGTGCAGCGGTGACAGAACAGTTTTCTTTGGTTCAGATGTAGCTGAGCTCAGTTGTTGAGCAGTGTATAATTCCGCCCACGCCTCTGATAGTCAATACACAGTGTACACTGTCTATTGACTAAGAGCTGCTAATCAGTGCTGGAGGTGAGGTTGGACTAGGAGGCACCAGGCAGTAGTCCTGTAGTGATAATCTCCTGCTGATACAGCACTGATTCTATTGAAACAGCAAAACGCAGCTCAGTAAGTTGACACATCACTGGAACCCGGGTCTCTGGCCCTCAGATTACCGTACATAGCAGAAGTCTGGTGGCAGATTCCCTTTAATGTAGCAATATAATATCAGGCCATAGGGCTGGTGCCTCAGTGCAACACTTGGGTGCAATACAATAATGGAATTGTCACATTCATTGTTTCTGTGTGCGTCTGACACTAAAAGCCTGAGGAGATATTTAGCAATTTTACTGTGACTTACACTTGGCCAAATGTCAATATGGTGCCAAGGCTTAGATGTAACAATTACACGCTGTTAATAATGCTCATCTAAGACACTATTCAAATCTGATCGGTCTTATGGATTTTTTTATATTTTCTGAATATTTCAAAAATTGTAGTTGTTTCCTTTTCTTCACTATTTTATAAAGAAAACCTATCTGGGTAAATGTATGTGAATGTTTGCCAATATATGCATGAATAAGAGCCTCCTTTATATGATGGTAAACACCTGACAAGTGTCACAGTGATGCCTGCAGCTCTAAATTTCTTCAGTATTGGGGTATTTGGTGCTATTAGTTTAAACTTGTTACTTACCTCTTGCATTAGGCTGTATGTATACAGAGAAGATCCCTATGTTGTCCTGATTGCGGCTCTCGCGTCCGATGCCTTATGCTAGTGTGACGCCAGCCTTACTCTAAGGCTACGTTCACATTTGCGTTGTGCGCCGCAGCGCACAACGCAAACAAAAACGCGGCAAAACGCACGCTACAACGCTGCGTTTTGCGCCGCATGCGTCGTTTTTGCCCGCAAGTTGGACGCAAAAAAAATGCAACTTGAAGCGTTTCTTGCGTCCAACGCTTGCGACCATGCGGCGCAAAACGCAGCACAACGCATGTCCATGCGCCCCCATGTTAAGTATAGGGGCGCATGACGCATGCGGCGCCGCTGCGGCGCCCGACGCTGCGGCGCTGACCGCAAATGTGAACGTAGCCTAACCCTAGTCTTAACTGTAACCTTGGGGAAAGCTCCCCAAGCATGTCTGAGTCTCCTCTCACATTACAAGTGAGATGGTAAGCTGTGGGAGAACATTGCAGCTTTAGTCATTTCAGTTGCTGCCTATGCAGAGCGCAACCTGACAAATTGCTTTTGCCATCAGCTGCTGCACTCTCAATATAATGAAAAAAGCTTTATCGTCTGTCACTGCCTATGCAGAGTGCAGCAGCAGATGGCATCTCAGTTTGACTGCTGCACTCTGCATAGGCAGTGACTGAGATGACAATATTCTATTGAGAGATGTGTCACCTGCCGTTGCCTATGAAGTGCACCTCCAGTTCCTAAGCTGCAGTGGCACTGACCAAGGTATCAAAGCAAGCGCCTGGATGCCTGGTTAAGTGTCCAAGTCCTACTCTTCAGAGTATTGTTTGGGGTCTTTCTCTTTAATCCACCATGTTTTTTTTTTATTTTTTTTTTATTTTTATTTTTTTTAGAGAAATGGGCATTTTTATTTTTTACACCCAATATGTTATCTTTTATGGTCTCTACAAGGGGACGGTGCTCACTGAATTTTCTAGGGGCTGTATCGTTACGTTATTTTCTAGGGGCCGTATTGTTAGGTTATTCTGCATTATTACTCTTGGTAAAGGCCATAACAATTGTGTGGACTAAAAAAAAAACCGCCATACGGGTCTCGAGATGTGGGTATTTTTAAAGGCATGTTGCACCACTTGACTCTATGGTAAAATTCCTCTTTGGCCAACTTCTAACAGTGTGCTCTTTGGCAACAGCCATGTTCTTTACCTGTAGTGATGCAAGAATTCACACCGTGTAGTTTTCCTTTTCCCGATAACTGCCTCATTTATTCCAATGATTAGATTAGGATACATTTAGGTCCTTTTTTACCTCCATTTTGTCTTCCATGTTCCTCGCAATTTGTAAACCCCTTGTAGACCTGAAGGTAATTCTACAAAAATGACCGTTTTACAATCCCAGCATGTGTATATGTTAATCTCCAGTATTTGTTTCATAGTTCCCCTTTACCTATAGTTTAGACATGATGATCTGATGCTAATCTCCTGTTTTATAAGTGGCCAGAGCAAAAATCCCATTAATAGATGTGTTTAATTTTTTTTTTTTTTAAATTAAACCTGCGATTACCATTTAAAGGGCTTGTTAATAAGCCCATCAAAGGCAGCAGTGGGGTGGTGCAGAATTGTGTCTTCTCTTGGGCTATGCCAATTTCATCTACTTCATTGCGATGTATTCATACCCTGAACTGTATTGGTACTGGTTCAGTGTCTGCACAGCCCATTCCATGCTTGAATTTGTAGATGATCATGATGTGACTACATTTGGCGGTAGTATGACCTTAGGCTGGTTTCACACTTGCGTTTTTTGCCGCTGCGTTTTAGAGCTAAAAAACGCATGCTTTTTTTTTCTATACTTAACATTAAAAACGCATGCGTTTTTTTGTATGCGTTTTGCCGCGTTTTGACAACGCATGCGTTTTTTTATGCTTGCGTTTTGTTGCAGAAATGCAACCTGTAGTAATTTTTAGCGGCTTTTTTTGCCGCAAAAAAACGCATGCGTTTTTCGCGGCAAAAAAAGTATTGCTGTCTATGTAAACACATGCGTTTTTAAGCACATGCGTTTGTGTTAAAAACGCATGCGTTTTTATAGAAAAAAAACAAGAATACACACTTATAAGCCACCCCCCACCATCAAGGTGATAAAGGGATCAAAACCCTACCCCTAACCCTACCCTTAACCCTACCCCTAACCCTACCCCTAACCCTAGGTATCCTAACCCTACCCCTAACCCTAGGTATCCTAACCCTACCCCTAACCCTAGGGATCCTAACCCTACCCCTAACCCTAGGGATCCTAACCCTACCCCTAACCCTAGGGATCCTAACCCTACCCCTAACCCTAGGGATCCTAACCCTACCCCTAACCCTAGGGATCCTAACCCTAACCCTACCCCTAACCCTAGGTATCCTAACCCTACCCCTAACCCTAGGGATCCTAACCCTACCCCTAACCCTACACCTAACCCTAGGGATCCTAACCCTAACCCTAGCTATTTCTATTTATAGTGGGTTTTCTTGTTGATTTTGATGATTGCCAGCTGTCACACACTTCTCAGCATGCGTTTCAAAAACGCAAACGCAGGAAAAAACGCATGTAAACGCGGCAAAACGCCGCATTTTTTTTCTGCATGCAAAAACGCATGCGTCTAAAAAACGCAGCGTTTGCACGCGTTTAGGCTGGTTTCACACTTGCGTTTTTTGCCGCTGCGTTTTAGCGCTAAAAAACGCATGCGTTTTTTTTCTATACTTAACATTAAAAACGCATGCGTTTTTTGCATGCATTTTGACGCGTTTTTGGCAACGCATGCGTTTTTTATGCTTGCGTTTTGTTGCAGAAATGCAACCAGTAGTAATTTCTAGTGGCGTTTTTTTGCTGCAAAAAAACGTATTGCTGTCTATGTAAACGCATGCGTTTTTAAGCACATGCGTTTGCTTGCGTTAGAGAAAAACACAAGAAAACACAAGAAAACCCTAACCCTAGGGTTACTAGGGACCCTAACCCTAAGGTTAGGATCCCTAGTAACCCTAGGGATCCTAACCCTAACCCTAGCTATTTCGGTTTATAGTGGGTTTTCTAGTTGATTTTGATGATTGGCAGCTGTCACACACTTCTCAGCATGCGTTTAAAAAACGCAAACGCAGGAAAAAACGCATGTAAACGCGGCAAAACGTTGCGTTTTTTTTCTGCATGCAAAAACGCAGCATTTGCACGCGTTTACATACGTTTTTTCACCACATGCGTTTTTTTAAAAAAACGCTGCGTTTTTAAACGCAAATGTGAAACCAGCCTTAAATGCGTTTTTTCACCACATGCGTTTTTTTTTTGAAACGCTGCGTTTTTAAACGCAAATGTGAAACCAGCCTTAGGCATACAGTGGTATGTGGCGTAACTTGGCTTTTTGGAAAAAAAAATCTTTGCTATAGTGTAGTATAAGCTTCCCTAACTCTTCAGATAAGATTGGTGCTGAAGAATTCGCACAAAGACCAAAACTCTGAGTGCAAATGAACTATGAAATATAACTCACGAATTAAAGCGACCCCCCACTCTAACTATACATTTCATATGTAGTCACCGTTATTTCATTTCTGGGCACAGTATAAAGTAGGGAATCACTGATTCATTTGTTTATACAATTTACATCTATCTAACCTTTGTGAGTATAATGATAATTCAATAGGACCCTTGCCTAAAAAAAAGTATTAAACTATACCTTGATCAGGTTTATGGACATCAGAGTGGAGACCCGGCTCGGCACACCTCCCTCCATGAGCCTGCATTGGCTTTCTCTCTTAGGGATTTTATTTATCCAAGTATCACATACTTGGTTGAGTGACCACATGTAAGACTAGATTTCCACTTTAGTGGCCGTTGAAGAGGAAATTAACAGCCAGTGGCAACATCAGTCATTTTTTGAGGGTCAATTGACACTGTTATCTGGAAACAGCACTAGACATCCTAAATATATTAGCTTAGCTTTTCTGCTTAAAATGACACTCCATCCTAGGAATAAAAAAGTGACTATACATTTCACATATATAGCCAGCAACCTACCTGGTGCTCACGATTTGCCTCCTACTGCCTCCTCTGCTCATATTGGCTTTTTGTTCCTTTTACATCCAGAATGGCTCCCCGTGCCTTTCCTGTGCAGTGTGATTGTAAACTTATCACTGCTCCCTATTGGAAGCAGAAGGAACGGAACGCCGATCTGAGCAGAGGAGGCAGTGGAGGGCAAATGGAAGGCACCAGGTAGGGTGACTGTACATAAGAAGTGTGTAGTTCCAGGTTTAAGCAGCAAAGCTAAGTTAGTAATGCTGCTAATTTCCTATGCAGCATCCACAAGAGGGGAAATATAGTATTACATGTGGCCGTTCAAACAAATATGTAATGCTTAAGATGGAGAAAGCCTCTGCAGGCTTATGGAGGGTGGTGTACCATAGTCATGTTCATAAACCTGAGCAATGTTTATATTTTTACTTCTTGTTTTTACGAATATATTCTATTGAATGATGCATTATTTTGGGATTCAGAAAGGTTAGGTAGATGTAAACTGTACAGTGACATCAGGAGACTCCACACTTTACACTGTGCCCAGTACTGGTCTAAGAAATGTTCTTTATTATACCTCATTGACTCAGTAATTGCAGACCTGATAATAAACCCTCTGTATTTCCTTTTTCTATTGTCTGACTCCACATTGTAGAACTGTATGTATTTGGTAAGAAAAGCGTATTTTGCTGACTAACGCTCGTCCCAGTCATGTAAATCCTCGCTGCTATGCAAAGTATAGGATATTATTCTGCCTGTCAAAGCCAGTGCCACAGTTTCCTCCCGCTGCTTAAGGAAAGGGATTAAATGCTTATTGTTCTGCCACGGTTTCCAGATTAGCTGCCTTCATTATTTCCAATAACCATATTTACATACATAAATTCTCTGACTTCTTTGTGGTTTTTTTTTTCCCTAAAAACATTTGCTTTACAATACATGTTAAAATGGGTTGGCAGCATTAGGGCAGCACCTCTGTACCTTTTGATATGTCGGGATGGATTATAAGTACAAAATAAAGGACTTGGGTTTAGTATTAATTCTCATTGAAGTCGATGGGCGAAAAACTGCAAAGAAACAGAACACTTGGTGTCGCCTGAAAAATGTAAAAAAAATTTGTTGTTTTTATTAAATTTATTGTGTTAATGAGAATTCTTAAAATATCATGTACTGCAAGTAACAATCTGACTTCCCCCGTTTTTTCTACAGAAATAAAAAAAAAATCCAAATTCAAAAAGCCTTATGTGAATTTGGCCCTATTTTCATTTTTTGCAAAAACACAACTACTGTAACTAAAAGTTTGACTATAATTATCATTATTTACTATAATGTACATGAGTATGTGAAAGAGCTATATCCATGGAGACATATTGCCTCCCTATGGCATTTCTGCATGCTTGATATTCTGCCGGCATGTAGGACTATATGCGCATATAATAGCATTGCTTCTAGGAGAGAATGTGTCTCTATAGTAATAATAAAGTCTGCATAGAATCCATGACATAGAAGTACAGTATCCTCCAAATACGTCAATAGGTGCCATATTAGAGCTCTACAGAACTAAGGACTTGTGTGGGGCATAATGGCAAATTTGTTTAGGGCATGGATCAGTGATGCCGCCTGATTCCCAATGGTCTCTATTTTGTCTAGTGCAGGGATCAGAGACACACCACCTGATTCCCAATGGTTCCTACTTTGTCTAGGGCAGGGATCAGTGACACACCGCCTGATTCCCAGTGATCCCTACTTTGTCTAGGGCAGGGATTAGTAACACACCGCCTGATTCCCAATGGTCCCTACTTTGTCTAAGGCAGGGATTAGTGACACACCGCCTGATTCTCAATGGTCCCTACTTTGTCTAGGGTTGGGATCAGTGACGCTGCCTGATTCTCAATGGCCCCTACTTTCTCTATGTTTGGTATATGTGACGCGGCCTGATTCCCAATGATCCCTACTTTGTCTAGGGTTGGGATCAGTGACGCCTCCTGATTCCCTATGATCCCTACTTTGTAAATGTTTGGGATCTGTGAGGCCACCTGATTCCCAATGATCCCTACTTTATCTAGAGTTGGGATCAGTGATGCCGCCTGATTCCCAATGATCCCTACTTTGTCTATGTTTGGGATCCGTGACGCCATCGGATTCCCAATGATCCCTACTTTGTCTAGGGCGAGGATCAGTTACTCCACCTGGTTCACAATGGTACCTACATTGTCTAGGGCGAGGATTAGTGTTGTCACATGGTTCCCGATGGTCCCTACTTTGTCTAATGCGGGGATCAGTGACGCGACCAGTTTTTGGGTTGTCGTCCTGGAAGTAGAGGCCAGCAAGAGACTAAACTGTTTTATAATAGGAGCATCGGGGAATCAGTGAATTGCTATTTTTTTTTTCTTTCCCTCCAAATGCTTAATAAAATAATTTCCTACCCAAACAAACCTTTCAAAGAAGAGGACTCGTGTTGTGAATTCCGCTCTTGGGCTCCCTCCGGTGGTTGTAAGTGGCACTTTTGTGAGTTCTGCTCTTGGGCTCCCTCCGGTGGTTTTAATTGGTACCGCTGCTCCTTGGATTTAGTAGTCAGCAGCTGCTTCCACTGATTGTCTTTCTGGCTCGGCTATTTAGCCTGGTTCTATCCTTCAGCCTGTGCCAGTTGTCAATGGTTCCTGGTTGGATTCACATCTCTGCTTGGATTTCCCTGATATTCTGACCAGTTCAGCAAAGATAAGTCCTTGCTTTGTTCTTTTGTAGTCCACTTGTTGTGGACTTAATCTTTCTGCACTTTCTATGTTTTTTCTAGTCTAGCTTGTCAGTATGGATTTATTCAGTTAAGCTGGAAGCTCTGGGAAGCAGATTTACCCTCCACACCTTTAGTCAGGTGTGGAGATTTTTGTAAACTCTGTGGTGGATTTTTCTAGTTTTTAATACTGACCGCACAGTATTCTGTCCTGTTCTATCTATCTAGCTAGACTGGCCTCCTTTGCTACATCCTGGTTTCATTCTGCGTATGTCATTTCCCTCTCCACTCACAGTCAATATTTGTGGGGGGCTGTCCTATCCTTTGGGGATTTTCTCTGAGGCAAGATAGCTTTCCTGTTTCTATCTTTAGGGGTAGTTAGTCCTCCGGCTGTGAAGAGGTGTCTAGGGAGTGACAGAAACATCCCACGGCTACTTCTAGTGTTGTGTTAAGCTCAGGAACTGCGATCAGTACAGGTACCACCTTCTCCAGAGCACGTCCCATGTTGCTCCTAAACCACCAGTTCATAACAGACTCGCTGGGTTTTGTGAAAAAAGTAGTATTTGATTTACATGAACAAAGACTAGATGTCTTATTTAGGTTTTTATAGCTCTCTACTGTAAAAGTACATTTCTAAGTGCTATTGTAAATTCTGGGATCAAATAGTGTATTTTTATGAGTAAGGAAACATTGTTAGCATTCCCGATCTGTCCCACTCCGACCACCTATACTGGAAGCACATTCCATAAATCCGCAGCTCACTTGCCCTGGTGATGTCACTCCGTTCAGCATTGTAATTCCTTGACTTGCATATTGGTATTTTTCTTGTCTGCATCCCAAGTGAGTCATTTCTGGGGAATGCAGGTTATTGCGATCCCCACCGCGCCGTGTGCGAAAGTTACCGAACACGCACCGATGGCATCAGAGAGGTTCTCCGCATTGTCTGTGTGATGGAATGACCTGCACATTAATGAGCCCTGTCTACAATTACAATGTTTCTTCTGTGCTTAGATCACTGTAAACTGCTTTAGGATTTATACCTTTGGATTAAAAAATGCAATTAGGTAGGGTGATCTTTGCAAACATCTTGCTGCTCACTTTCTGAAGTAAAGGCATGGGCTATCATAGATGTCGTCAATCCCTTTCTGTAAATGTAGTATCATTGTTTTTCCTTAGGGGCCCATTTAAATGAGCCAAACAGGGGGCCGTTAAATGATCGCTGACTGAATATTTACAAGCCGATCCACAATCATTTAACAGTCTGTTTAGACAGGCCAAGCAGGGTTCTATACTGACATAATGATTGCCCGCTTGTGTAGAATATCCTCGTTATCGGCAGCAGTGCCTATTTACACAGGACGATGTGCTGCAGAGAACAATGATTTTAATGCCGCCATCAATAATCCAACAAACTAGCACTTTGCTCATTCATCATATTCCCACAATGTTTCCACAAACCTATAAACAATGAACGACCCTTCAAATGAGCACTCGTTCCTAAATATTGTCCTGTCTAAATGAGTATTTAAAGGGAATCTGTCAGCAGGTTTTTGCTGGGTAATTTGAGGGCAGGATGAGGTAGGGGCTGAAACCCTGATTTCTCTGATGTCACTTATTAGGCTGTGCGCTGTTGTTTTTCAATTCAATTAATGTTTTCTCAGCAGGAGATTATCACGGCAGGACTCGCTTGCCTTCTGGTCCAACCAAACCCTCAGCACTGATTAGCTGCTTAATGTCAATATACAGTGTACATATAAAGCAGGTGACAGATTCCCTTTAAGGCTAGGTACGCATAGCGTTTATGTGCACTGTTGTACACAGGAAATAGGCACACAACGGTGGGCACAGTCAAGATGGGTGCCAAGGCATCAGTCCCTCCATAGGGATCCATTTTAAAGAAACATACACCACTTGGTATTCATTTCTTTACAGTAACCCTCGGAATAAGAAAACGGTCTTGTTTAACTGCATAGGAAAGTGCAGCAGACTGAGGAACAAAGGAACAGACTTTTGGCCTCAGTCTGGCGAATGTAGGTCTATGAAAACTTTACAGTTTATGTTGGCTAAAGTTGCCAATGTATCCTGTAGGCTAAGTGAACCTAGCCTAATATGTGTTTTGGTTCCTTCAAAGTAGTGCTTCATGACATGTCAGTGGGCCTAATTGTTGTGGATCTGGTCACTGGATCTCGCCTGTCCAGATAACAGAACCTAAGATAAAAAAAGAAGTAAGTAAAGAAATGAATAGTACCGTAATCATACGTGCAAATAATATAGGGTACTTAGCTGACACTTATTTTGATGAACAAAAGTTTTAAAGCCATCCCACCGCGACAAGGTGTACCTAATTGGGATGGTCTTTAACTCTTGTAGTTCACCTTACTGTGTCAGCAGACCTCAAAATAGATGGGGCAGAGCAGGTCCCAGAAAATGACCTGGTTGTGGTGCTGGCTGTTACCAAGGAGGTAAATGCACTTCTTATTGAAAATATAGAAATCATGGAAGACAGTTTAATACGGACAAATCCTACTAGTGATGTTCTAGTGTTTCCCCTGCTCCCAAATCCGCATACAGTTAAGCAGTTTTGACATTCAAGACTGGAAAAGTGAGGAAATGATCATGTTAAGTAAGGCATAAGGAACAAACGGGCTGGCTTGCCCGAGCTATCTTTGGCTGCCATTGGGAGAAAGTCAGGACACCCTAATACCATTCCCAAAATTGGTGGTAAGGCCCATATTCATCTAACGCATATGGCCACCTTTTCAGTTTTACAGTAATTCCTTTAGAAAGTATGACATTACGGTAATTTATTTTTTGTATTTTTGTATTTTTTGTTATTTATTTTTTGTATTTTTCTCCATCTTTTAGAAGCGTTATTTTAGCTACCCCCTCAAGGTGATGAGAAAATAAATATATATACTGTGTGTGTGTATATATATAATATATATGTATTATTTTTGTGTTTCCGTGGCCTGATCTTAATTACGGCACTCCACTTTCCTTCTAACGCTGCTCATGCCCCTGGTGCAGTGTCTGGAAATGCGCTTCCTCTGGGAGAACTGTGTTAGGGAAAGTGTGAATCAAGTTCCTTTTGAAAAACCTGAATGGGATCTAAATGCAGGTTTGCAAAGATAAATCCCTGCTGTATCGGAGGGCTGCTGCGAATGTCAGCAATTAGGGAGAGTAACAGGCCTTTCGTCAGCTTCACAGTGCGGTTGTGTAAACCGCAGGGACCTCTTCCCTGATACTCATCAACCTGAAGATAAAGCGTCTGCTCCGGCTCCACTTGTTATTGAGAGGATATGAATGCCGTGGAGTATTCAGATTGTACAGAAACATGGCGTGGAGTGATGGTGAAATGTTGTGCACTGAAATGTTTGGGGGAAAAAAAAAGAAAATTTGTGCAAATATTACACTGTGTATGACCTAAATTATTAGAGAAATGTATCATGCTTCTAGGTAATGCTAATTTTTTTGCTAGCTTCACAAAAGCCAGGGACCGCTAATGCCCACCCGAAATGTCTGATGGACGCACTACATAGAGCTCCAAATACCCTGCATGGACTGCAGGGTGAAAGCGCGCCTGCTGTTTCAGCATAAGCCTGCTTGTGTACATGAGGAATAACACACTATTTACCCATTATATGACTGCATCCAGCTTTTGTTTTCACCAGTTTTTCCTTCTGCAGACTGTTTCTAATATTTGTGGTCTCTGAGCTAGTGGGTGGAGACTGGCTGCTATGATGTCTCCTATATACAGCACACACAGATGTAAGTGATTCCTGCCTTATGTAGTACACGTTCAGGGGCATGGAGAATATTATACTGCACTATTGAGCAGTGAAAAAAATAAACATTAAAAGCTATAACAGATGTAACCAAATAAAGAAGAATAAATTATATTCATTGTTTAGTTATCCTAGCATTGGAGCTCTGTTAATGCTCCTGTTCTTTGTTAAAGGTGTGGTCCGGCCTTGTGCTCCACGTCTGCAGTCACTCTGTGTGACTGCAGACTTGCGAATCCTCACATTGCGCGCACTGTTCGCTGCGAAGATTCTCCTGTTCATGCACTGGGAGCGGAGGGAGCATGCTCGCAAGTATGTGATTTGCATACATGCGGTCACGTGCCGACTAGACGTGTACAACCTCACTTAATGCAAGTATCTTGAGTGAGGCCGGACATGTCTAGTCGTAATGTGGCCAGGCTTAAGGCCCCGTCTCACTAAGCGATTTACCAACGATCACGACCAGCGATACGACCTGGCCGTGATCGTTGGTAAGTCGCTGTGTGGTCGCTGGGGAGCTGTCACACAGACAGCTCTCTCCAGCGACCAACGATCAGGGGAACGACTTCGGCATCATTGAAACTGTCTTCAACGATGCCGAAGTCCCCCTGCAGCACCCGGGTAACCAGGGTAAACATCGGGTTACTAAGCGCAGGGCCGCGCTTAGTAACCCGATGTTTACCCTGGTTACCAAAAAAAACAAACACTACATACTCGCCTTTCGGTGTCCAGGTCCCTTGCCGTCTGCTTCCTGCTCTGACTGAGCCGCCGTACACTGAGAGCAGAGCGTAGCGGTGACGTCACTGCTGTGCTCTCACTTCTCACTGTACGGCCGGGAGTCAGTGAGAGCAGGAAGCAGACGGCAAGGGACCTGGACACCGAAAGGCGAGTATGTACTGTTTTTTTTTTTTTTGGTAACCAGGGTAAACATCGGGTTACTAAGTGCGGCCCTGCGCTTAGTAACCCGATGTTTACCCTGGTTACCAGTGAAGACATCGCTGGATCGGTGTCACACACACCGATTCAGCAATGTCAGCGGGGCCTCAACGACCAAAAAAAGGTCCAGGCCATTCCGACACGACCAGCGATCTCGCAGCAGGGGCCTGATCGCTGGTACGTGTCACACATAGCGAGATCGCTATGGAGGTCGCTGTTGCGTCACAAAACTTGTGACTCAGCAGCGATCTCGCTAGCGATCTCGCTATGTGAGACGGGGCCTTAAGTGAGACGTGCAAATCGCATATTTGTTTTTACTTGATACCATACAATCTGCACAGCACGATGTGAGGATTTGCAAGTGTGCAGTCGCATAGGCTACAAGTCTGCAGTCACTCTAAACCCTGACCAGCCCTTTACTAACAATGGGACTTATGAAACCAATTAGTGGCCACAGCTGTCAGGTGCTGTACTAATGGCATCACTGATCTGCGATTGGAGCCTTGATGCCAGTAGTCCGGCACGTGACCACAAAGTTAGCTACAGCAGTCCCATCCCAGACACCTATGACAAGGGTAGCTGCCCTTAGCAGTCTTCATTTTTGGAAGACACATTAGGCTGACTGACCTATTCTGGCAGCATCTGGGTATGCCAGTTAACTTTATGCAGATCCCTATTTCCTGGCTGCTTTGAGCTTTTTTTCTTCTTTTTTTTTTGTACTGTAGCTGAAATAGTGGTGTATAGAAATAAGTATTTACTGTAAGCCTATAAAGGAGAATCCAAACCACAGACGTTCTCCGTGCATTCGTGTTTCTTTGGATTCTTGGCATTTTTCCATTATATACAGTACTACCTCTTGAGGCTCATCAAGAGAATGCCAAGAGTGTGCAAAGCAGTCATCAAAGCAAAAGGTGGCTACTTTGAAGAACCTAGAATATAAGACATATTTTCAGTTGTTTCACACTTTTTTGTTAAGTATATAATTCCACATGTGTTAATTCATAGTTTTGATGCCTTCAGTGTGAATTTACAATTTTCATAGTCATGAAAATACAGAAAAATCTTTAAATGAGAAGGTGTGTCCAAACTTTTGGTCTGTACTGTATGTATTTGTGGCTAACCAGCATGATGGGGCTTATGGCATAAAGTGCTGCCCGCCTCCTGGCAGCAGCAATGTGCATCCAGCCCTATATCAAGTCCATATCTGCAACAGCGCCACCTAGCGGGCTGTGGATGTCGGTTCTGTACAGATAAGGCTTTATGTTTGTCTGTGTGTCTGGCAGCTCTGTCTGTGTGTTTTCCCTCTAGAATAATGCTATGGGGAGAGTTCTGTCAATGAATCGGTTAAGAAAAGATGACAGAACCAGCAACTCTGGTTTGTTCCTCTCCAGATTGACCAAACAGCCGCAACACCATTGTTTTCATAGAGAGGAAGAAAAAAATGTAGCAGCTCACATTTCGCTGAACATAGGCTGCTTTCTGCTATTGTGACTTGTCTATGCGCTGCAGTCTGTGCTGGGAGAGGCGCGGATTCAGCTTGGAATATTTCCCGTCAGCGGCAATAAGTGAGTATAGAGGGATTAAGCCAGTGTGGTAATGGTGTGCGGGATTACGGGAGCAATCCTACAAGTGCAGCTCAATGCAGACAACAGCACCTCTCTTTTCTATGGTTTATGACTGGCCCCATTGCAGTGACTACAGAGCTTAGCTGCAATACCAGGCAATACCAATAGACAAGTGTGGCGCTGTATTTCTACTTTCAAACAACACTTGTAAATTGGTCCCTAAAATGTACTGTGTTTAGTTCTTTCTTTCCTCTTTCGCATGGAAAAATGTGCATCTTGTTTAGAAGGTACGTGCTGTTTATGTCCGCCCGATGGTCTGCGCAGAGCCATGACTGTTTCTAATTCCATTATATGTATACACACATACACATGTAATGGAATTCGATATACTATATACAGATATGTCCTACAATGTATGTGTCTGTGTATAGTGACGTGTGTTCAATATATATTATATCGTGTGTATATATATATGACAAACAGTGAGTGTATATAAATGTGTGTGTGTGTATATATGTAATGTGTGTATGTGTATGTATGTGTGTGTATATATATATATATATATATATATATATATGTGTGTGTGTGTGTGTGTGTGTGTGTGTGTGTGTGTGTATATATGTAATGTGTGTATGTGTGTGTGTGTGTGTATACACACACACACACACACACACACACACACACACACACACACACACACACACACACACACTCATGTCCAAAAATGTTGGCACCCTTGAAATTGTTCCAGAAAATGAGGTATTTTTCCCAGAAATGGGCAGAACAAAATTGTTGGCACCAGCAACTTATTATTCGGTTGCGCACGCTTTGGAATAAATAACTGCACTCAGCCGCTTCTTAGAACCATCAACAAGCTTCTTGCACCTCTCTACCGGAATTTTGGACCACTGTTCTTTTGCAAACTGCTCCAGGTCTCTCGTATGTGAAGGGTGCCTTCTCTCAACAGCAATATTAAGATTTCTCCCCAGGTGTTCAATGGGATTTACATCCAGACTCATTGCTGGCCACTTCAGAACTCTCCATTGCTTAGTTTCCATCCTTTTCTGGGTGCTTCTTGAAGTATGTTTGGGGTCATTGTCTTGCTGGAAGACTCATGACCTAGAACGCTAAACAGCTTTCTGACACTGGACACTACATTGTGACCCAAAATCCTTAAGTAATCTACCAGAATTTCATGATGCCTTGCACACAATAATGGCACCCAGTGCCAGAGGCATCAAGACAACACCAAAACCTCTTTGAATCTCCACCATAGTTAACTGTAGGTACTGTGTTCTTTTCATTGTAGGCCTCATTCTGTTTTCAGTAAACAGTAGAAAGACGTGCTTAACCCAAAAGCTCTATCTTGGTCTCATCTGTCCACAAGACGCTTTCCCAAAAGGAATTTGGCAAACTGCAGTCTAGCTTTTTTTTATGTCTGTCAGCAGTGCGGTCTTTCTGGGTCTCCTATCATAGCATTTAATTTCATTCAAATGTTGATGGATAGTTCGCTCTAACACTGATACACCCTGCACGTCAGCCTGAATTTCTTTTAAACTTGATTAGGGCTACTTATCCACCATCAAGATTATATTGCGACTTTTCATCAATTTTTCTCTGCCGTCCACATCCAGGGAGATTTGCTATAGTGCCATGGGTTGTAAACTTCTTGATTTATGTTGCGCACTGTGGACAGATGAACATGAAGATCTCTGGAGATGGACTTGAGAACGAAAATTGTTGGTTACAAGTCCTCAGATAGTTCTCTGTTCTTTCTATTCTCCCTGCTTAGTGTTGCACACACAGACAGACCATGCAAAGACTGAGTCAACTTCTCTTCTTTTTATCTGGTTTCAGGTGTGATTTTTCATATTGCCCACTCCTGTTACTTGCCACAGGTGAGTTGGAATGAGTATCACATGCTTGAAATGAAGTTGTTTACCCACTGTGTTTGGAAAGGTGCTAACAATTTTGTTCAGCTTTTTTGTGGTTAGCTTGAAATTATGTCCAATTTACCTTTTTTTTTCTGTGTTGTTCCAGTACACACAACGGAAGTAAGCATATGCAAAACAAAATATGTATAATTTTGGGGGAGAATTATATCCTTTTGTGGAACAATTTCAAGAGTGCCAACACTTTCAGCCTTGACTGCATATAGCCTTGGTGATGTAAGCCCCGGAGGTGTAGGTTCCAGCAATAGTACATAGGCTAGGGTTAAATCCGAGCACTACAGGTCCTGATTAGGTGCCTCTAGATAGCTATGACTAGAATAAGGCCTTGTGTTAACTGTTGGCAGTCAGCTGGGGAAACTGAGCAGAGTGGGTTGTGTTTGGAAGCTGAAGAGAGACAAGCCAGAATCTCTCTGAAAACAGTGCACCAAACTGCAAGTATCACTTGTTAGTATTGACGATAGCTGTTTTATGTGGCCGAAACGGAGACTAGCTGAGCCGTGTCTGAGTAGCCAGGGTCTGTAGTGTAGCGCCTGGACAAGGCTCGGGATTTTACTTTTGTGGTTTTGTTTTCGGTACTGCACAACCAATGAAAATAAACATTCCATTTTGAGATTAAAAAAACCCAACACCCTGTGACTTTATGTTCCTTTTCAAGTCATTTAGGTATGTTTGCTGTGTACACGGCCCCTCTGGGGCAGCAGGGCCGGTGGCTTTCTGTCACCGCTTCCGAGGACTGATCAGTTTTGCTTTATCCATAGTGGATACTGATCCCTCTGTCCAGCATGAAGTCATCGCCATTTCAAACCAAACTTCCGACTCCATAGATTGATAACCAGAGATACATACACTATGTTCTTAGTGTTTTTCTCATTTGTTTACTATGGTCGATTATTAGGAAATGAGCAGTCCTAGAAACAATCAGTCCCGATTATCGGCCAGCGTAACTGCACCATTAGTTTTCCTTGTCTTACATCCATCTTCGATCGCATGGATATTGGTGCTCAAAGACGTGTAGTGTACATCTACTTTTCTTTCTAAAAAGGGATTTTCAAAAAACATTTATGGGCAATAAACAGGTAAGTTAAATGTGTCGTTGCAGGGGGTCTGGCTGATGGGGCCATGATCTTTGTGAATGAGGGTGATGGAGATGGCCAGGTTGCTTCAGTCCCGTAAACGGTGATTACGGTCGCATATACACAGTGATGCTCATTTCACCAAGAAATCTATCTGACCCCTGTGATCAAGATTGGCAACAGTGGTCGGACCCTCACACAATCATAGGATTGGCTTTTTCTCTTGTAGATAGTTAAGTGGTGTTTATAGGGAAAAGCCTTTTAGTACATGGGAACGTTGTCAGCTAGAATAGTGGAGCTTGTCGCTGTGTGGTTGTCTAATTGCTCTGGGAAAATTCATGGCTTTGTCTCTCTTGTGATAAGGTCTTTCCTGTTGTGTATTCAGAGATCTAAGTGATGTTCGTGATTGCTCTGCCACAACACTCAGCAGGAAGGTTATCACCGAAGATTGACTGGTGCTCCGACTCCTATCAATGAGCGGAGCAGGGAAAAGAAACCAGTGGCGTGACCTTGTAGCGTACTGACCTGAAGAACAGATCGGTGTCACTCCGAGACCCCTGTCATGGTGGTGACAAGAGCCTGGAATTAATTTTTCTTTAATGCCTAGTGATTTTTAAGAAAAATTGACATTTGTCACTCGTCATATGTCGTTATTGCAATAGGAGAAACTATGTGACGATCAGGTGTCCAGCATTGGTAGGAGATCAGGTAATGTTAAGTCCCCCATACAAAATAATCCTTCCCGATTCCGCTCAACTTGGCCGAGTACTGCTGGGTTCTCTATGAAGGGGTCACTTCCAGACTTCTCTGGTGGCAACCTATTTCCTGGAGAGCAAAAGAATGAACCATCAGAAATCCAACCTTGAATTAAAAGTGAGCATGTCCCAAAACATGGCCATGTGTTCTGTCATTGAAAAACTGATGTCTACATTAGGCCTTTAGAGAAGATTGAGATGCTGCAGCTGCACCCCCTCCTTCCCAGTCAGACGTTGACACCCCCACCCAACACTACTATTCTGTCTCAGCTCTTACAAGCTCCAGTACAGAGATAATGCCCCGATTAGATAGCTATCGGACGATCGCTGCCCGCACAGCAATGTTCATCTCAGCCAAAGGCTCCTGTATTCACGATGAGAGAGCTAGTGCCGGATTCCTGGCCGCGAATCATCTCCTGGAGAACATAATTCTCTGTCTTTATACAATGAAACAGAACGGATCCACCTCTCCTCGCTTGGGTGCGTCACAAACTTCAGATGATCCTTCCAAAAATATGTTTCTTGGGAATGGGGAGGCCTTTATTGGGCCCAAGCAAGTGATAATACTGTAACTACCAAAGCCTGAGGAGCAGTTTCTATGAGGAATGTATTTTCATAATGTGTCATGGAGGACTGATGCCGTCTTTTTTCCTAATGATCCTGAATATCTTTATTACTCTACTAATACTGTCTGTATTATGTCCACGAGTATAGAGCTAAATGATTGAAGGGAAAATGTCACCAGGTTTTTGCTGCCTAATCGGAGAGCAGCATAATGTAGAGACCCTAATTCTGCGAGGTCACCTTCTGTTCTGCTCACTTTCGTTTAGTCATTCTTTCATCACTAGAGGACTAGTAAACCTGCTTCCAGATAGTCCTCCCTATACACAAGCTCTCTATAACCACACCTCTACCTCTGATTGATTGCTATCTCCCTGCCTACCGAAAGCTGCCAATCAGTGGCGTGGGCCGGGTTATACAGAGCTCAGCATTAGAGAGCTGCTACATTTGCAGCAGTGATGTTATCAAAACTGCAGCAAGCAGCCCAATAAGTGATACATCACTGGAATCAGGGCCTCAGCCCTTACATCATGCTGCTCTCAGATTGGGTAGAATCTGCTGACAGATTCCCTATAAGCTTGTTTCCATATCTCTTTATTTTATTTCTAGATTTTCAACACCTATTGTGTCATACATTGTGTCCCCATTGTTTCATGGCATTGGCGGGGGATCTAGTGAGTTGTATTTCCTCTTATTTAGTGTGTTTTTCTGATGGCTGTGGATATTTAATTGGAGATGAGGCCAATGGTCAATTGAGATATAGATGTAGGAATTCACCGGGGGTCTTCATCCTCTGGCTGCTCAGACTGCAGAATTATTCAGCAGTGATCTCCTTCTGCCCAGAGCTGCGTCCGTTGCCATTTTTCATAGTCCAAGTGTTTGGTGCAGCAAGTTTTGTTTTGTCCTGATGGCTTTCATGCGTGTGCAGGCTAATTGCTCTGCTTCCTGGAATGTATGGCTCTCAATTTATTTTTATTTTTTTTCTCCTTTGCTTACATAAATCAGGATCAGATGTCGATGCAGTTGTTTGGGGATTTGGGTTCTTCTTTGTGATGTAAATAAGTTCTTGATTTTTCCAATTTTTTTTTGTGACTGAATCATCCAGAACATTGAAAATCAAAATAGCGTTCTATTTTAGGGTACGGTTAAATTTACCTTGGCTTTACAGTATGCTTTATTTGCATTGCAGAGAATTTGCTCGGCCTCTTTAAATGTTACTGGTCATAAAATAAAACATTAGTACTTATAAGAAAACTGTAAACTGTAGTTTAATGTGTTCTTCTCATCATTTGAAATTATCACCTATCCAATAAATAAATGTTGATTTGTGGGGATTTGAACACTGGGAACCCCACCCATGCCAAGTACAGGGCTGTGAAATGCCCCATTCATTCTTTGTGGGGTTGCTGGAGATGGCCAGTGAGAGCGTTCAGTTGGAGTGGTCACCTTGCATGAGCCATTGTTCCATAAAAAAAATGACAACAGAGTGCTGTACTCAGAAAACCCCAACAGTCCCATAGACAGTGAATTGAAGTCTTATAGAGAATGAATGGAGTGCTGGCACACTTACACAAACACTACTCCATTCAAATTGGGCATTCTCTGAATTGTTGGAGGTCGCATAGGTCAGACCTCCCCCACTGATCGCTGAGTTATCATCTATTTTTTCGATAAGTGATAAAAGTCTTAAATTATGATTGGAATAACTCTTAAGGGTTATGTCATCTGCATATTGTCCTAAATAATAAGACATACAAACCAAAAGTGCCATTTATCAACCTATTTTACTGTTTCATGGTGTAAATTACTAAATTCATATTTGTGAATCCTCTGTGCCAATTGCTTCACCAATAACCATGTTGGAAAAGAGGCTTGGTTTGAGGAGTAGGCTAGTTCACTGGCGGGCGGTCTGGTTCCCGGCTGGTGCATTGGGGGCGGTCTGGTTCCCGGCTGGTGCATCGGGGGCAGTCTGGTTCCCGGCTGGTGCATCGGGGCGGGCTGGTTCCCGGCTGGTGCATCGGGGGCGGGCTGGTTCCCGGCTGGTGCATCGGGGGCGGTCTGGTTCCCGGCTGGTGCATCGGGGGCGGTCTGGTTCCTGGCTGGTGCATCGGGGGCGGTCTGGTTCCCGGCTGGTACATCGGGGGCGGTCTGGTTCCCAGCTGGTGCCTCGGGGGCGGTTTGGTTCCCGGCTGGCGCATCGGGGGCGGTCTGGTTCCCGGCTGGTGCATCAGGGGCGGTCTGGCTCACGGCTGGTGCATCAGGGGCGGTCTGGTTCCCGGCTGGTGCATCGGGGGCGTGCTGGATCCCGGCTGGTGCACCAGGGGGGCAGGCTATTTTTTCATCACAGAGCGCCACCCCAATGAACTTCATTGATTTTGCTTTTGCATTGTGTTTTCAAGTCACTTGTCTTTCCTTCTGCTTTCACTGCTAAAGATTAGTTGGTGCCTGCTTACTTGAGGAGGTCTAAAATCCACCTTTGTAAGATAAGAATATTTTTTTTTTCACAATGATCACCCTGAGTAAAAGTCTCTCAAAGAGCTTGTACCAAGATTCCAAAATGTCACCTATTCACAGGATAGGTGATAACTTGCTGATTTTTGGAGGAGCGACCACTTGGGCACCCATTGATCATGAGAATGTGGGTCATGCGTCCTCCTTTTGAATGGCAATGTGGTTGTGCACTGATGTAGTAGCGACATCTCAGTCTTTGTCCACAAACATGGAAGAGGGGGGAGTAGATCCTAAAATTGAGGCCACCGAGGGGTCCTAAATTTGTTCACTTGATTTATTCTGTTTCCCGTGCGGTTCCCTGCCTCCTACAATAAACAGTTACTGAAATATTTTCGCTACTTTGTTAGTGACCTAGCCACAAATCCCATCTGTCAGTAATGTGTCACTGGCCGCATAATTGTAGTATTCGCACATAAGCCGACAGTGACACGTTGTAGAACGGGAAGGACTGCATAGCAGAGGGCTGTTGGCATTTACCAGGTTTGAATCCGGTTAAGGGGGCTTTGGTTTGGGGATCAGTTTTGAGTATTCGGACACCAAATGGTTTCTACAAGTGTAAGATTAATTGCAGTCTACTAAAAAAATCTAAAACTATAGAACATTCATCGTCCCCATATCTTCTTAGCTGCTGATTGTGCGGTCAGTTGGAGAGACTATCCAGCAAATCCATCAAAGTTCTCAGATGAGGGTTCTGGTTGGTGATCATGATCTCCCAGAGACAGCACCGCTCTTTGATCATGGTGTTTATCCAGTATTCCTGCACAGGCTCCTTCATTGGAAGGGTTTTTCCATCCTTCTTTTAAAACTGGTCAGAGAGAAAGGAACTGAATATACGGTAATAATTGTTACCATTCTGAACCTCCTTTGCTCTGATTGACTCCACTGGAACTGGAAGTTGTGACATTCAGACCACTGAGTCACCGCATTACTAAGGTCAATGCAGGATGGGTGCAATATCATTACTTCATCACTTTTATGGATGATGTCTGATCCATCAATCACCTGCAGTGGTCAATGGCCTCAGTGGTCAGGTGGCGGTTGGTCCTGGATACAGTGATGTCCTGTCCATTCAGAGACTACACTTGTGCCTGTGCTGGAGCTGCTGAGGTTCAGAGTCAAGCAACTTTATTTTATTTTATTTAATGGGTTTTCCATTTTTATAAAGGTGCTCTCCAAATACATGTAAATTATCAAACATAGTATGCCGTCACCGTTCCAAAGCCAGATCCCGTTCTCTGCTGCTGCTTCTGTCTCTGTGTATTAAGTGCAGCTGTGATGCCATGATGACAACATATATCACCGCTGCAGTCTATCCTTGAGCTCAGCAGGTTGTGCCTTCTACATCAGTAGAGCAGTGACTGGCTGCAGTGGTGATGTGCGCTGTAGCCAGTGTATTGGCTGGATCAGAGATATCATGACTACAGTGCACATCACTGCTGAAACCAGTCACTGATCTCAGCAGATCTCCTGATGGAGAAAGCACAAACTTCTCAGCTCAGTGATAGGCTGCAGCGGTGATATGTGCTGCATTTGTGAAGTCACCAATGTAGCAAATATAGAGTCCTGGAACAACGACGGAGAACCGTTACCTGGGAAGGATGAGAAACCTGCTGTGTTTTGTTATTCTACATGAATGTGTTTTGTTAAAGTGGAAAACACATTGAAAATTGGCCAATGAGAAGAGGTCTTACAAGATGGATGGAGAACCCCTTTAAATAGTGCAATACCAAACAATGGCCATAGGTATTTCTTAATATATATATATATATATATATATATATATATATATATATATATATATATAGCTCAAAAAAATAAAGGGAACACTAAAATCACACATCCTAGATATCACTGATTGAAATATTCCAGTTATAATCTTTATTCATTACATAGTGGAATGTGTTGAGAACAATAAAACCTAAAAATTATCAACGTAAATCACAACTAATATCCCACGGAGGTCTGGAATTGGAATGATGCTCAAAATCAAAGTGGAAAATGAAGTTACAGGCTGATCCAACTTCAGTGGAAATGCCTCAAGACAAGGAAATGAGGCTAAGTAGTGTGTGTGGCCTCCACAAGCCTGTATGATCTCCCTACAACGCCTGGGCATGCTCCTGATGAGGAGACAGATGGTCTCCTGAGGGATCTCCTCCCAGACCTGGACTAAAGCATCCGTCAACTCCTGGACAGTCCGTGGTGCAACGTGACGTTGGTGGATGGTGCGAGACATGATGTCCCAGATGTGCTCAATCGGATTCACGTCTGGGGAACGGGCGGGCCAGTCCATAGCTTCAATGCCTTCATCTTGCAGGAACTGCTGACACACTCCAGCCACTTGAGGAGTGGCATTGTCCTGCATTAGGAGGAACCCAGGGCCAACCGCACCAGCATATGGTCTCACAAGGGGTCTGAGGATCTCATCTCTGTACTTAATGGAAGCAGATCGCTCTCCACGGCGTCTTCAGACTCTGTCACATGTGCTCAGTGTGTACCTGCTTTCATCTGAAGAGCACAGGGCGCCAGTGGCGAATTTGCCAATCCTGGTGTTCTGTGGCAAATGCCAAGCATCCCGCACTGTGTTGGGCTGTGAGCACAACCCCCATCTGTGGACGTCGGGCACTCGGACCATCCTCATGGAGTCGGTTTCTAACTGTTTTTGCAGACACGTGCACATTTGTAGCCTGCTGGAGGTCATTTTGCAAGGCTCTGGTAGTGCTCCTCCTGTTCCTCCTTGCACAAAGGCTGAGGTAGCAGTCCTGCTGCTGGGTTGTTGCCTTCCTACGGCCCCCTCCACGTCTCCTGGTGTACTGGCCTGTCTCCTGGTAGCGCCTCTGGACACTATTGTCTCTTATCTGTTGTCTATTCCATTTGCACCACAGCATGTGAAATTGAATTGTCAAACAGTGTTGCTTCCTAAGTGGACAGTTTAATTCCACAGAATGCTGATCAACTTGGAGCTATATTCTGTTGTTTAAGGGTACTGTCACACTCTGCAACTTTCCAACGATCACGACCAGCGATACGACCTGGCCGTGATCGTTGGAAAGTCGTTGTGTGGTCGCTGGAGAGCTATCACACAGACCGCTCTCCAGCGACCAACGATGCCGAAGTCCCCGGGTAACCAGGGTAAACATCGGGTTACTAAGCGCAGGGCCACGCTTAGTAACCCGATATTTACCCTGGTTACCAGCGTAAAAGTAAAGAAAAACAAACCGTACATACTCACATTCCGGTGTCCGCCAGGTCCCTCGCAGTCTGCTTCCCGCTCTGACTGAGTGCCGCCGTAAAGTGACAGCAGATCACAGCGGCGACATCACCGCTGTGCTCTGCTCTTACTGTACGGCCGGCAGTCAGTCAGAGCGGGAAGCAGACTGCGAGGGACCTGAAGGACACCAGAATGTGAGTATGTACGGTTTGTTTTTTTTAACTTTTACGCTGGTAACCACGGTAAACATCGGGTTACTAAGCGTGGCCCTGCGCTTAGTAACCCGATGTTTACCCTGGTTACAAGCGAACGCATCGCTGGATCGCTGTCACACACAACGATCCAGCGATGACAGCGGGAGATCCAGCGACGAAATAAAGTTCTAAACGATCTGCTACGACGTACGATTCTCAGCAGGGTCCCTGATCGCTGCTGCGTGTCAGACACAGCGATATCGTATGGATATCGCTGGAACGTCACGGATCGTACCGTCGTAGCGACCAAAGTGCCACTGTGTGACAGTACCCTAAGTGTTCCCTTTATTTTTTAGAGAAAAGTGTGTGTGTGGGTATATATATATATATATATATATATATATATATATATATATATATATATATATATATATATATATATATATATATATATACAGGTCCTTCTCAAAAAATTAGCATATAGTGTTAAATTTCATTATTTACCATAATGTAATGATTACAATTAAACTTTCATATATTATAGATTCATTATCCACCAACTGAAATTTGTCAGGTCTTTTATTGTTTTAATACTGATGATTTTGGCATACAACTCCTGATAACCCAAAAAACCTGTCTCAATAAATTAGCATATTTCACCCGTCCAATCAAATAAAAGTGTTTTTTAATAACAAACAAAAAAAACATCAAATAATAATGTTCAGTTATGCACTCAATACTTGGTCGGGAATCTTTTGGCAGAAATGACTGCTTCAATGCGGCGTGGCATGGAGGCAATCAGCCTGTGACACTGCTGAGATGTTATGGAGGCCCAGGATGCTTCAATAGCGGCCTTAAGCTCATCCAGAGTGTTGGGTCTTGCATCTCTCAACTTTCTCTTCACAATATCCCACAGATTCTCTATGGGGTTCAGGTCAGGAGAGTTGGCAGGCCAATTGAGCACAGTAATACCATGGTCAGTAAACCATTTACCAGTGGTTTTGGCACTGTGAGCAGGTGCCAGGAAGCGTGAAGTGCTCCAAAATCTCCTGATAGCTAGCTGCATTGACCCTGCCCTTGATGAAACACAGTGGACCAACACCAGCAGCTGACATGGCACCCCACTCCACTGACTGTGGGTACTTGACACTGGACTTCAGGCATTTTGGCATTTCCTTCTCCCCAGTCTTCCTCCAGACTCTGGCACCTTGATTTCCGAATGACATGCAAAATTTGCTTTCATCAGAAAAAAGTACTTGGGACCACTTAGCAACAGTCCAGTGCTGCTTCTCTGTAGCCCAGGTCAGGCGCTTCTGCCGCTGTGTATGGTTCAAAAGTGGCTTTACCTGGGGAATGCGGCACCTGTAGCCCATTTCCTGCACACGCCTGTGCACGGTGGCTCTGGATGTTTCCACACCAGACTCAGTCCACTGCTTCCTCAGGTTCCCCAAGGTCTGGAATCGGTCCTTCTCCACAATCTTCCTCAGGGTCCGGTCACCTCTTCTCGTTGTACAGCGTTTTCTGCCACATTGTTTCCTTCCAACAGACTTACCATTGAGGTGCCTTGATACAGCACTCTGGGAACAGCCTATTTGTTGAGAAATTTCTTTCTGGGTCTTACCCTCTTGCTTGAGGGTGTCAATGATGGCCTTCTTGACATCTGTCAGGTCGCTAGTCTTACCCATGATGGGGGTTTTGAGTAATGAACCAGGCAGGGAGTTTTTAAAAGCCTCAGGTATCTTTTGCATGTGTTTAGAGTTAATTAGTTGATTCAGAAGATTAGGGTAATAGGTCGTTTAGAGAACCTTTTCTTGATATGCTAATTTATTGAGACAGGTTTTTTGGGTTATCAGGAGTTGTAGGCCAAAATCATCAGTATTAAAACAATAAAAGACCTGACAAATTTCAGTTGGTGGATAATGAATCTATAATATATGAAAGTTTAATTGTAATCATTACATTATGGTAAATAATGAAATTTAACACTATATGCTAATTTTTTGAGAAGGACCTGTATATGTGTACTCTGTGTGTGTGTGTGTGTGTGTGTGTGTATATATATATATATATATATATATATATATATATATATATATATATATATATATATATATATATATATATATATATAATTTTGCATAAACACAATATGTATATATTTTATGCCTAATATTAACCCGCCCAACATATTGGCAGATGTATGACAAGGTGAATGGAAAACTGGTCCATCTGTCGTCGGTGCAATCGAGATTCTGTGTACCAGAACAGAGCCGGTAGCTTATCGCCATATCTGGGGAGATGAGCTTATTTGCATCTCGCCCATATGGTAAAAAAGTTTCAGAAATGGAGTATACTGTCTAAAATGTGTCCTAAAGTTAAGTAGATGTTTTCTGTGGAAGTGAAGCATGACTGAGGATCTTGGATGGCAGCGGTAGGTCCACATGGAGGAGCCCATCTGCACCTTGGCTTATGTTCTCTTGTTTTGCAGCGCTGGCGTAAAGCACTCCCACCAAATAACAAAATATAATTATTTGTTTAAGTGTATCCTTCCTATTTGTTCTAGATTTGTCTTGTAGTGTTTTTTTCTTTCTTTTTTTTTACTTACAGATCAGTTTTTTTTGTTCATAAAATACAAAGGTAATTGCACAGGAATGATATTTCAGTGCACATCTGCAATTATACAGAACAAAACACTAGAGGACAGTTGGATGAGATTTGGAGGAGAAGACATCACCAGTGATTCCAGTGTTTTATGAATTACTGGGCTGCTTACTATAGTTTTGATAAACCCATTTTACCTGCTGCAGCTCTGCTAGTCCTCTCAATAATGAGCTCCTGCTGCTGCTATGTAGTCTGTAATATTTATGTGCTTTACCATTGATTGGAGCTTTCTGCCTTTGCACAGCATAGACAGGAAGCTATCAATTAATGGAACAGATGTAGTTAGACAGAGCACATCACGGAGAGGGTGAAATGCAGCAGATAAAACTAGTGATATTGGCAAAACTACTGCAAGAAGCCCAGTAAATAACAGCACTGGATTATTATTTTTAATGTATTAGAATCTGCACCAAAATCCTCAAGATTTGATATGGGTTTGTCACTGTGGATTTTGGGAAATTTTCGGTAACAAATGTGACCTGTATGTACAGTATTTGTGCTATATCAGAGTATGTAACTTATGTTGGACGGGGCGGATAGTCTATTTTACTTAATACACTAGAATGTGAGCGGAAATGGACCATGACAAGTCTCTGTGGTTCACTACCTTCCACATTATGACAGGAGAGTTCAGTGCTTGGCCAGACCCCTCTGCTTCTTCTGAGTAGATCATGTATATTATGTCTTCCTGACAGCCCTGTGAAATAGGGTACTTTCACACTAGTGTTTTTTGAAATCCGTCGCAATGCGTCGTTTTGCCGAAAAAACGCATCCTGCAAAAGTGTTTGCAGGATGCGTTTTTTTCCCCATAGCCTAATATTAGACGACGCATTGCGACGGATTTACACACGTCGCACCCGTTGTGCGACGGGTGCGTCGTGCAGTGGCGGACCGTCGGGACCAAAAAACGTTACATGTAACGTTTTTTGCTCCCGACGGTCCGCTTTTTCCGACCGCTCATACGCGGCCGGAACTCCGCCCCCACCTCCACGCACTTCCCCGCACCTCACAATGGGGCAGCGGATGCGCTGGAAAAATGCATCCGCTGCCCCCGTTGTGCGGCGGAGACAGCGCTAGCGTCGGGGACCTCGGCCCGACGTACCGCGACGGGCCGAGCCCGACGCTAGTGTGAAAGTAGCCTTAGTCTGTTTTTTCTGTGATTTATGCAGTTTGAAAAGGTAAATATTGCTATTAAACATACCAGAACTGCAATGTTTTCATTCATATTATGGCCTACAGGACAGCTCTGACCAGGGGTCTTTCTTGTGCCTCTCTTGACGGCCCGCTCTGAGGGATGGTCCTGACCCTGAGCTCCACAAGAATAACTCTGCGCTCCAATGTATTATATGCAAACTTTCAATTCTTATGCAGTTGAAAATAATAACGTTTCGGTCTGTAATTCCAGACCTTCATCAGGCGTATTGCAGATATATAAAGAGAACATGAAAAATAGTATTGAAGGATCTGGTGTAGCTGAGACCGGTCACTAGGATTTAATACTGGACCCTGATGAAGGTCCAGAATTGGGGTCTGAAACGTCTGTATTATTCTGGATTGCCTAAGACTTTAAGGGGGTTTCTGGGATTTTAACATCTTTAATAGTTTGCCTCTATTACTTTGGAGTGCCGAGTAATTCTTCTGATGCATATGGTGTGGAACTCTGCTCAAGCACCCATTTAAGAGACCAGCCGTCTCGTTTGGCGTACATACCTGCCTAATACTATTATAGACAATCTCTGGAACTATCACTTGGGATCATTGATTCTAATACTGTCATTTCAGGTGACTTTTCAGAGCAGGCTATTGTGTGAGCATATGAGATGTAACAGGATTTCTTCCCATAGTATGACCTATAATTTTAGTTGTCTCTAAGATAGTGGATGGAGACTAGCACCTCTGGTGTCTCCTATAAACAGTACACACAGGGATGAGGGATTCCGGCTCTTCTTTCTCTCTGTAAGACAAGTTCAGAAGCAGCAGCAGCATGGAGGATATCTTAGCCGAGTGGCTGTGAATCCAGCTCTAAGGGGAGATAGTGGCTGAGAATCCCGCTCTAGGGAGAGATGGATATCTTTCTGTTGTCTCTCAACCTTTCTCTCGCTCTGCTCCTCCTTCCTCTTCTTTCCAGAGAGTTCCATCGGCTGCTGTATTCTGACACATCAGTGGGCTTGCTATCCCTTTTTGACCAAGACAGATATCAGCTGTATTTTAATACTAATGATACGTTCAGGGATGGAGGCAGGGATGAAGAAGTGGCTCATAAGTGAACAAAGAAGCCGATTTCTCTGATAAGATATGTTGCAAACTTTCTTATATTATTAAAGTCTATGGAGATCTGTGTAAAACAGATGATGCACAGAAGACGGACTTTGTACTTCATCCACGTTTCATCTGTTTTTAACCGATGCATTGAGAGTCAATGAAAAAAGTTGTCTACTTGCCTCAGTGGAAAAAATAGTATGAGGGAAAAAAAAGGTTTTGTCATCTGTATGATGTCAATTTTTATACATCGCCAGTTATTAAAAGTTACAAGAATGAATACAGTTTCTGTATTAAGCTGTAATGTATCACTAAAAATTAGGTGCTATACAGTTGATCCGTATGGAATCCATTTTTTTATGCGCACCCATAGACTTGCATAGGCAAGCTTCATCTAAAGTACAGAAATGCCAACCCATAGGCTCCTCTTGTTCACTCTCACCTCCATAGAAGAAGAAACGCTTCATTAGATATCCCCCATCCACCCCTTACTCCCCTCCATCCACTCCTTACTCCCCATCCACCCTTTACTCTCCTCCATCCACTCCTTCCCCACACCCCTATTACATTGCACTTCTGTGATGTCACCTTCAGAGTTATGCTACCCTCTGACTTTTATTTTATCTTTTGTGATGAAAATGTTAAAATCTTCGAATAAATATTGAATTTGAAAAAATAAAATGCAAAAAGAAGAAAAAAAGAACAGCCCTATGGAATAACATTACCCTGAGTTTTGAACGTTTTTTCAGCATTCAGACTAGAAACATGTTCATATCAATGTTGCCTAACCCTTTCTTGTTGATCCATATGGGATCCAATTTATAATTATCCATCTGATTTTTCCTGATTCATTGTAATTATTAACCTAGGAAACAACTTTTGGTCTTGTAAATTTTAATAACTGCTGATGTATAATAATGGATGCCATACAGATCGCTTACGGATGGATAAACCTTCGTTAGTTCGGGATGAAAATCAAATGATGATTTTTATTTGCTCGTGTGATTTTTTTATTTATTTTTTCATTATTTTAAGATAAAATTTTTAGTTTTGCTATTAACGCTTCAGACAGACAGAGAACGGGACATTTGTCATGGAAAATCCTTTGTATGGTCTCACAAGTAGTCACGTAGACTTTTCGGAAGTGGTGGTAATGCTATGAAGGACCCAGAGGAGGCCGGGTTTACTGCACACTGCTGCTATAGAATCATAGAATGGGAGAGTTGGAAGGGACCTCCTGGGTCATCTGGTCCAACCCCCTGCTCAAAGCAGGATTCACTAAATCATCCCAGACAGATGTCTGTCCAGCCTCTGTTTTGAAGACTCCCATTGAAGTAGAACTCTCCACCTCTGGTGGCAGCCTGTTCCACTCATTCATCACCCTAACTGTCAAAAAGTTTTTTCTAATATCTAATCTGTGTCTCCTCCCATTCAGTTTCATCCCATTGCTTTTAGTCTTTCCTTGTGAAATGAGAATAAAGATGATCCTTCTACAATGTGACAGCCCTTGAGATATTTGTAGACAGTTATTAAGTCTCCTCTCAGTCTTCTTTTTTGCAAGCTAAACATTCCCAAATCCTTTAAACGTTCCTTATAGGACATGGTTTGCAGACCGGTCACCATTCTGGTCGCTCTTCTCTGAACTTGCTCCAGTTTGTTGATGTCCTTTTTTTAAAACGTGGTGCCCAAAACTGGACACAGTATTCCAGATGAGGTCTGACCAAAGAGGAGTAGAGGGCAATAATGACTTCACATGATCTAGACTGTATGCTTCTGTTATTACATCCCAGAATTGTATTTGCCTTTTTTGCTGCTGCATCACACTGTTGACTCATGTTCAGTCTGATCTATTAGTATACCCAAGTCTTTTTCACATGTGATGTTACTTAGCCCTATTCTTCCCATTCTGTATATGCTGTTTTCACTTTTATTGCACAGATGTCGTACTTTGCATTTTTCCCTGTTAAAATCCATTCTGTTAGTTGCTGCCCACTGCTCCAGTTTATTTCTATCTTTTTGAATCCTCTCTCTCTTCTCTAGTATTAGCTTTCCCTCCTAGCTTTGTGTCATCAGCAAATTTAATCAGTTTACCCTCAATTCCTTCATCTAAATCATTGATAAAGATGTTGAACAATACAGGGCCCAGGACAGAGCCCTGTGATACCCCACTTGAGACATTCTTCCAACTGGATGTGCAGCTATTTACGACCACTCTTTGGGTCCAATCACTAAGCCAGTTATGAATTCACCTAACAGTTGCCTTGTCCATTCCATGCTTAATAATTTTTCAATAAGGATGGTGTGATATACTTTGTCAAATGCTTTGCTGAAGTCAAGATATACTATATCTACAGCATTTCCCTGATAACCCAGTCAGTGATTCTGCCATAGAAGGAAATTAAGTTAGACTGACATGACTTATTAGTTACAAACCCATGCTGACTCTGTTTAATCACTTCATTCTTATCCAGTTACTTACATACATGTTGTTTTATAATTTGTTCAAAGATCTTCCTGGTATAGATGTCAGACTCACCGGCCTATAGTTCCCTGGGTCCACCTTCTTCCCCTTTTTAAAGATAGGAACAACATTTGCTCTTCTCCAGTCTTCTGGGACTTCACTTGTTCTCCAAGATTATGGAGAGTGGTTCAAAAATTTCTTCTGCTATCTCCTTCAGTTCTCTGGGGTGTAATTCATCTGGACCTGGAGACTTTAATTAATTTATGTTAGCTAAGTGTTTCCTCACTATCTTTCTGTTTATAGATATCCTGGATTCTTCTATTTCCTTCATCCTTAATAGGACAGTGAAAATCAGTTGATGTTACATTTCCTTTCTGAGAGAAAATAGATGCAAAATAAGAATGTAAAAGTTCGGCCTTCTCTCCTTTCTTACCATTTTATCATTTTCATCCTGTACAAATCCTATAGCATCTTTGACTTTTCTTTTACTTTTGATATATCCCCAAAATCCTTTTTTATTGCTTTTGACATCTCTTGCAAGCCTTAATTCATTGTCAGCTTTAGGTAATCTGATTTGTGCCCTGCAGGTTCTGCAGACAACATTATATTCTTCTTTAGATATGCCTCCCTCTTTCCATTTGATAAACATTTCTTTCTTCCTTTTTAGCATGTGTTTAAGTTCTGTGTTCATCCATCCTGGTTTCCTTAAATGCTTCCTATTCTTCCCTCTTTTCGGAATTGTTAACGATTGTGCTTTGAGAATCTAATTTTTCAAGATTTCCCATCCTTCCTGGACATTTTTGTCCTTAAGGCTATCCAGCCATTGGATCCCTCTGATTCTCCTTCTGAGTCCCTTAAAATCTGCCTTTCTGAAATCTTACTTTGAAGTCTGAGTCTTCACAGGTCTTCCTCCTCTAGTTATCCAAAATTCTAAAATAGCATGGTCGCTACCTCCTAGGGTCCCAGCCATTCTTACCTCCTCAACCATTTCCTCCCTGTTTATAAGGATTAGATCCAAGGTAGCAGATCCCCTTGTTTTCTCCTCTACCTTTCGGAAGATAAAATTATCAGCAAGA
Organism: Ranitomeya variabilis; assembly: GCF_051348905.1. Classification (NCBI taxonomy): domain Eukaryota; kingdom Metazoa; phylum Chordata; class Amphibia; order Anura; family Dendrobatidae; genus Ranitomeya; species Ranitomeya variabilis. Next base: position 552,738,518 of record NC_135235.1, on the reverse strand, counting down.
GAGGATAAGAATTTGCTTGACCTGTTAATTTTGCCTGAGAGACATTCCCAACAAATGTCTGGATAGTTGAAATCTCCCATGACCACTATGTCATATTTTTTGGGGAACTTGGCCATTTGATGCATATTGAGTTCATCCATATCTTCAGCTTGCACAGGCGGCCTGTAGTAAATGCCTACAATGGTGTCCTTTCCGTTGTTCTCTACTTGTATTCTTACCCAAACAGTTTCCACAGAACTCCCAGTCTCTGAAGCTTCAATCTCTGTGCAGATATATGCTTTTCTAACATACAATGCAACACCTCCTCTTCGTTTATCAAGTCTGTTTCTTGCAAATAAGTTGTATCCCTCTAGTCTTGTATTCCAATCATGTGTATCGTCCCACAAGTTTCAGTGATTCCAATGACATCATATTTCTTTCCTGCTTTTATAGTTCCAATTCTCCTTGTTTGTTGCCCATGCTTTGTGCATTTGTATAGAAACATTTAAGCTTGTGATTGGTTTCTCTTTCTCTAATATTTTTATTATTTAGATTTTTTTTGTCTTTGTTCCTCCCTTCCACTTCTAATAGCAGAGTTCTCAATAGTAGTTGTCAGGTGTATGGATTTTTCTGGCCTTTTGCTTCCCTTCCCACATTGTTCTAGTTTAAAGCTGCAGTCATTTTTGCAGATGTTAGGCCTTGCCTTCAGCCCCTCCGAGTAATGCCCCCAGAACACCACCTTTTAGATGTGTTTTACATACAGTCATGACCAAAAGTGTTGGCACCCTACTCATCTCTTTCTGTTCTCCATGCTTAGTGGGGCACACACAGACACACGTTTCAAAGATTGAGTCAACGTCTCCCCTTTTTATCTGATTTCATATTGCTCACACGTGTTACTTGTCACAGGTGAGTTTGAACGAGCATCACATGCTGGAAACAAAGATGTTTATCCACAATTTTGGAAGGTGCCAACAATTTTGTCTGGACCATTTTGGGGGTTTTTATGTGAAATGATGTCCAATTAGCCTTTTTTTTTCTTTCTTTTTTTTCCTATTGTTCCAATACACACAATGGAAATTGACACGTGTATAACAAAACACATGTAATTGCAATAATTTTCTGGGAGAAATGTTTCATTTTCTGGAACATTTTAAAGGGTGCCAACACTTTCGGCCATGACTGTATACCCTGCGCTCTTTTGAACCCGAAAATTTGGAAAATCTTGGACAGGTGTCAACAGAGTACTACCTCAACACTGTAGAGGGTTTTCCTGTGTGAATAAGAATTTGTGAACCACATTCACTAAAGGTGGGAAATACATGATATAGGTCGTCTGGCTGCACTTCCTCGTACAGCCTTCATAAACCTGTACACTTAGATTTTTCCTAAAACCATCTTTCGGGCAAGGACTGAAGATCCCCATGTACATTAAATCATATGTGTAGGTACTTTAAAGTGAACTACACTTGCCCAATCTATACCATACCTCCTAGGGACTGGTGGTGCCAACCTTGCAGAGTTTTGTTCCCCCATTTGTGTCTTTCTACAATGGCCGCTGTAGCTCTGAACTCATTACATTACAAGTAGCGCCGTGTTTTGTAAAGACATACGGTAATCATTTTTTCCAATTCTCATGCAGCTCCTTTCAGCCTGTTTGTGGTTGACTTGCGTGTAATACCAGTATATTATCCCAGCTGATTGGTGGGAGTGTCGTGTGTCAAACCCCAATCAATGAGTATCATATTAGCTTATTGTGCCAAATTTCTCAAGACTACTTGGACAGAGGTTATATAAGCCTCACCCATAAGTGGGCAGTCTGGGTCAGCCGGGGATGCTAACGGGGTGATGTTGGGTGGTGCTTAAACATCCCCAGAAAGAAATGTTGCCAACTATGCAATACCAAAGCTATGGAAATTCCCTTTAAAGATTACCTATCACTTACCGCTGTCCTCTATATGGACAGGAGACGTGCTTATAAATTTGATAAGAAATGGGGACGGTAGTTAAAAAATGGCAGACACTACCCAATAGTTTCCCCGAAGAGTTCTCTGAATATTTAACTTTATAGTTGTTGACCTATCGAGAGAGGGAGGTGGATGGCCATAGGGACCAGTATGTTTGGTTGGATACATTGAGTGAATGGGTATATGATTGTTGATTTTGTCGTTAAATCTGTTCTATGCCAGCGTCAGAAGTCGGTGCTTTACTGATTTTGCAACTTTTTTTTTTTTTTGCACTGCATCACTCCATTACAAATTTGTTGATTTTTGGAGAGCGGTATGGGAAATCTCTGCTTGTAGTGCAGCTGAGCATTCAGTCTTTTCTGGGGCTCTTATCAGTCCCTCCCAGATGCTGCCAATCACAGCTGAACTTCGACTTAAGCCTCATTCACACGTTCGTGAAAAAAGGGTCCAGGTGTTATCAGTATTTGGTCTGTTTATTTTTACATCATAAGTGATTTTCACAGATTGCACACGGATGGCACAGATGTGTAAGTATTCTTCACAAACCCATAGACTTGTATTGGCATCCATGATACCGGGGGGAAAAAAGGACATGTCTCCATGAGTTTTGCACAGACACAAAGGTTCATGAAAAAGCACAGACATACACTCACTGGCCACTTTATTAGGTACACCTATCCAACTTCTTGTTAACACTTAATTTCTAATCAGCCAATCACATGGCGGCAACTCAGTGCATTTAGGCATGTAGACATGGTCAAGACAATCTCCTGCAGTTCAAACCGAGCATCAGTATGGGGAAGAAAGGTGATTTGAGTGCCTTTGAACGTGGCATGGTTGTTGGTGCCAGAAGGGCTGGTCTGAGTATTTCAGAAACTTCTGATCATCTGGGATTTTCACGCACAACCATCTCTAGGGTTTACAGAGAATGGTCCGAAAAAGAAAAAAAATCCAGTGAGCGGCAGTTCTGTGGGCGGAAATGCCTTGTTGATGCCAGAGGTCAGAGGAGAATGGGCAGACTGGGTCGAGCTGATAGAAAGGCAACAGTGACTCAAATCGCCACCCATTACAACCAAGGTAGGCCTAAGAGCATCTCTGAACGCACAGTGCGTCGAACTTTGAGGCAGATGGGCTACAGCAGCAGAAGACCACACCGGGTACCACTCCTTTCAGCTAAGAACAGGAAACTGAGGCTACAATTTGTACAAGCTCATCGAAATTGGACAGTAGAAGATTGGAAAAACGTTGCTTGGTCTGATGAGTCTCGATTTCTGCTGCGACATTCGGATGGTAGGGTCAGAATTTGGCGTAAACAACATGAAAGCATGGATCCATCCTGCCTTGTATGGAGCATCTTTGGGATGTGCAGCCGAAAAATCTGCGGCAACTGTGTGATGCCATCATGTCAATATGGACCAAAATCTCTGAGGAATTCTTCCAGCACCTTGTTGAATCTATGCCACGAAGAATTGAGGCAGTTCTGAAGGCAAAAGGGGGTCCAACCCGTTACTAGCATGGTGTACCTAATAAAGTGGCCGGTGAGTGTATGAACAGCACCATAGATTATAATGGGTAGGTGTATTCGTGCAAATTACTGCTGGAACACGTACATGCAAAACTCACATCAGAATGAGGCCTTAGACTGCTAGATTAGCTGCCCAGCTGTGATTGGTAGGTGTCTAGTAGGGGTTTGTGAAAAAAAACACTCCCAGAGAAGACTCTGAAGAAACGCCCTGTTGGACTGCAAGTACAAATTTCACATACTGCTCTCCAAGCGACACAAATGTGATGGAGTATTGCATGATTAGTATACTTGATTAGTATACTTCAGGCCACATTCCGACTAGACTTGTCTGGTCTCTGTCAATAGCCTTGCATAGAGCAAGGCAACGCACGTCTAGTCGTCACGTGACCGCATGTACGCAAATCGCATACTTGCTGTCATGTGCCTGCCTTTCTCGGCACTGTAGAGTCTTCACAGTGCACTAGTCACATAGTGACTGCAGACTTGTACTCCTGGTCAACCCTTTCATGCAATTTGTTTGAGCAATTGATAGGTCCTCTTTAATACATCCAGATACAAAGTTCAAAGTGATCCAAAAAATAAAATAAATAATGCCAATTCCAATAACAACCTTAGAGGTGATTATCTGATAATTATGCAGCTTTCATGCAGTTTATTTCTATGTTCTAATTTATTTATGTGGATTTTACTGTTTTCCTTGAAACATAAAAAGACCAATCTGCAGTCTGAACAGACGCTCCCGGGTTCCACGCTGAGTTTGTAGCACATTGCAGATGCTTGTATGTGTCAGCTTTAGTACTACCCCGTTTTTAAGATGGTGTGAAAAGGAAAAACTCTGCTGAGTTTTGGGAATGTGGGGACTCGGCGCCATGCAGAGAATTTGCATTAAATGTGACCATTGTTTCTTGATGAAATTATTCAAAACAGGTGTAGGAAACAGAGAGGGAAGGGACGAGAGCCAGAAAATCAGCATTTCATTCCTTTATTTTATTTTTTTTTTTTTGTCTGCTAGGATTTCTGCTGTGTATGGAGGGAGTTTCAGGGTTTTACGGACACCACCTGGATCCTGGTTTCCAAGGTAGGCCTAGTATCACACCTCATCTTTTTATGCTTTCTGCACAAAATGGATTTATGTATTCCTTGCGCGTAATAGTAGCTGCGATTTTGTCGTTAAAAAGAAGCCAAATTAGTCAAGTCACAATGCAACTTGTATTGATATCGATGGAAAGTGAGTCATGTGCGAATTGTGACCAGTGACAGAAAAGTGAACATGTTTGTGACTGTCGCAGTGGTGGCAGGTCACCATGCATCATCATAGAAATCATTAGCAATACCGCACTAAAATCAGCAAAATGCCCATGCACTGCCTCCTGTTTTTAAATGGGAAATCTGCATTGCAGATTTATACTATTATCCACCAAGGATGTAGATAAATACTTCAATAAGTATCCTGTCCTTTACTGAAGCGGCTTCTATCCAAAAGAAAAATTGGCTACATGGGGTTAAGACTCATGCAGACACATGACAGTTCAAACTGCAAATCATTGGATTTCTGTTGCTGGGGCCAGTACAAACCTACATTGAGTCTTACTAATTAGCTGTGTGAATGTACCCTTAAAGGGGACCAAATTTTACCAAATTTATCATATTGAACTTGACACACGACTGCAGAGTGCCATACAACCGGTCCAAGTTGGGTGTTGTCATTTTTTTTCTGGGGGTGTGTACTTTTTCTTCCTGTATGATGCTGACCAATTATAAGCAGGCAGCAACATAGGAGAAAGCACACGCCCCCTCCCCCCCATAGCTTAGAGCAGGTTTCTCAGTGTGCTATATGTAATGATACAGCTCTGATCTCCTGGTGAAAACTCTTGCATGAGTCCGTGTGGTGGGAGAGACGGTGCAGCTCACAGAACCAACCCTTCAATCAGCTCTCCTCATCTCCTAGCACTGTCACCTCTGCTGTGCTGCCCCTCACCCCACATTGCCTGTTTGAAGATGTCACTACCACACTTGTATCTGCTGTGCTCAGGCAGCTTGTACTCGCTCTGCAGTGAGATCAGAGCTGTCAATGTTTCACACTGGAGGTGCCCAGAACAGGCAATTTACTCCTGTTTGAGACATATTGACAGCCCTGATCTCACTGCAAAGTGAGTACAGTTGCCTGAGAACAGCACCAATAAGTCTAGTTACTGACACATCTCCAGATAGGCAGGGGGGAGGATGGGCAGTAAAGCGGAGGTGACTGTGCTGGAGTAGAGTTGATAGAAGGGTCTGCAATGTGACACAGCTAAGCTTAGCTGCACTGCCCCCTCCACACGCACTGACTCATGCAGGAGTTTAGATCAGGAGATCAACGCTCTATCATTACATCTCACACACTGAGAAACCTGCGCTAAGCTGTGGTGTGTACGTGTTCTTTTTCTTCTGCTTTGCTGCCTACTTATAATTGGTCAGCATCATACAGGTAGTTAGATAGGAAAAGGTGTAGAATTTTTTTTTCTCTCTTTTTGAGAACTCATACCACACTCGGTATAAAAGTACTGATGAACCTTGGACAGTTTTTTTTTTTTTTTTTCCTGTGCATGAAACAAAAAGCAAACATCCAAATGATCCCTTAGCATATAGTCACAATTCTGTCCGTTCTGTCCTGTAATCTAAAATGGGAAACATAATGGACCCAGTAGAGGCCGTTGTGATCTGTTAGGTGTGCAGGGATCAGATTGGAACAGATTTTTCATGTGCGTTATGACTTCCTTATGGTGCTACTCTCCTACATCTGTTATGTGCTGTGGCCTTGACTACACCGTGCACCGGAGACCAGCTACACCACACTACCAGGTATATGGCGGACATGACATTTTTTTTTCCTGACCAGATACAGCAGCAGGGAAAATTAGTAACTAGGATAACAGTTTTTTTTTTTTTTATATTAAGTGGAAAGTATATATGAAGTACTGTCTGCGGTTATTTGCTGCTTGTTATGTCCTGACATTACGCTAGGAGACGGTGAATTTATTCACACACAGCAGGCGACACGAGACGTCCCCGCTGGTTCCATCTGCTCATCCCTTACCTATCTCTGCACCTCCAGTAATGCTTCTCTCTAAACCATCACATGATAAAACACTATGGTACATCTGTGCAAGGATCGTGCTGCATGCAGGGCTTATTGATAAATGTACAAAAAATAAGTGAAATAGTGGACAACCCCTCTTGAAGGGATTTCTAAAATGCTTCTAAAACTAAAAAATAAATTTAAAAAAAAAAAGTTGCAATTTTTTTTTTTTGTGTAGATTACACTTGCAACTATCTTGAATTTTTTTTCAGAAGTTGAATAACCCCATCATGGTAGCTGTAAACATTAGATAGAAGGAACGTTGAACAAATAGTCTGGGGAGCAGTCGTGCTGATGTAACCATGCAGATTTTAGTTCATGTTGGCTTTTGGGGTATGTATACATGATGTCTTTTCTCTGGCAGATTCAGCACTATTTTGTAAAGTAAAGGCATAGCTGTAAGGGTATGTGCACACGCTGCGGATTTTGCTGCGGATCTGCTGCGGATCCGCTGCGGATCCGCAGCAGATTTCCCAAAGTTTACAGTACCATGTAAACCTATGGGAAAAAAAAAACGCTGTGCACATGCTGCGGAAAAATCCGCGCGGAAACGCAGCGGATTATTTTCCGCAGCATGTCAATTCTTTGTGCGGATTCCGCAGCGATTTTCAACCTGCCCCAATAGGAAAGTGCAGTTGAAAAACCGCAGAGGAATCCGCAGAAGAAACCACGAGAAAATCCGCAGTGAAAACAGCAGTGGTTTTGCACTGCGGATTTTCCAAATCCGCTACGGAAAAATCCGCAGCAGAATCCGCAACATGTGCACATACCCTAATGGCGCTGTAATACTGATTACATTGATACTTTTGGTGAAGAAATCTGCTTTGTGGTTCTTCTTTATTCACCATTTGAAGTTTTCTGATAATTAGATTTCGGTGCACTGGGGCCGGACGGTGCACTGGATCTTCTCCTCCGTCTGATTCCCCAGCCTCTCCACCTGCCTCCTGTGTTTGAACTCTCCTCTTCAAACAGATGAGGCATGTCACTGAAAAAGCAGCGGCTTGTTATCTAAAGCCCAGAGGCAGGCGGATAGGCCGGGGAATCAGCCAGGTAGAAGACCCCGTGCACAGTCCAGCCTCTGTGCACCGAAATCTAATTATCAGAAAGCTTCAAATGGTGAATAAAGAAGAGCCACAAATCGGATTTCTTCACCAAAGGTATCGATGTAATCAGTATTACAGCGCCATTACAGCTATGTCTTTACTTTACATTACAAAATTGTGCAGACAGGTTCTATTTAAAGGGAAGGCATTTGTGGAACGAAGTCACTGCTCCGTATATAGTTGGTGACAGCTCTAAGCAGTTTTTGTCACTTTCACTCCTGAGAAGTGCTGCAGGGCAAGCTGTGAAAGTTTTGGCGCATGCTTATAGTCTCTATTCACTGTGTACTGAGCCGTGACGGTATCACCAGCACACCTCAATGACTGAAAGCTGGCGGTTTCTGGCGGTTTGTTCTCTTCTGGTAGTCTCTCTTTCAGTAAGCTCGACTACATTGTGAAGCTTTTAACGGCACATTCACCCCATATCTGCACATTAATAGCGTTTGGGGACAAGACTGGTTCCCTTTAACGAAATGCTGCAAAGAATCAACATATGCACAAGCAATTCGTTTTTACATTGTAGTGCGTATATATAGTCTTTCTGAGCTTCTTTTATTACCTGCTTCAGGCTCCCAAAGTCGTGAAGCAGCTAATAGAAGTGACCAATCCATTCTTCAAGTGCTCGTTTGGAAGATGCTCACTTGCTGATATATAAAGTGAAAAAAAAAACATACACAGGCGAAAATTGCAAAAACAACCGAAAAGACACTTCAGGAAAAACACAACTGGCCTTTTGCATGACACTGCAGAGTCTGGTTCTCAGAATTGGTGGGGTCCTAGTGGCGGGACCTCCGGTGATCAGAAACTCATTACCTAGCCATTTGGGAGGGGAGGATTTGCTGCAAAACCTCTAATTAAAAAATAACAAAGTAAACCCTATACCTCCACCAATCAGACATTGGTGGCCTATCTGATTTCATTGTTGCGCCTCTGTTTAGATTATTCGGACCGGTGTAAATCACGTACATAAACATGTTTTTCACAGCTTCATACCACGCGCTTCACATGTATACAGCATGTCTGCAGGGTATTTACTCCAGTGTGGCGGTCTGTCAGCTAATTGCCTGCAGCCCCAGCCGCATGTGTTATTCATATTCCAGACCTAATCCATTAACCCTAAAACTGCTTGATTTTGTGACTTCAGTAGAAATGTAAAGTAGCGTGATTGGCTGCAGTGCCGCCCAGGTCAGCGTGGATAAATCTGTGATTAATTTGGAAATCTAAAGTGTTTAAAGGACCCTTCATGGAGCATAACCTTGGGCACCATGCCCCCCGAGGCTCAGCAGGCGCTGCACCCGTCAGCATTGGTGTTTGTACAAGTAACTGATAGAAGTGACTATAATGAGCGGATAAAACTATTCTTTACCATAGAGATGGGAACAAGGGAACGCTGCAGTTACTTATACAGGCGTGGCGCTAGTGTCGGTGTGTACATAGGCTGTCATTGTGTGTTTAAGGAGTCATTCGGTTGATACACAAAGATGTGGTGCAGTAACCGCTCGCTCCCCTTCTGTGTGCGCACATTTTGATGCGTGCTTTTGTTACAGGGTCAGTGAGGATACTAGTACCCAGGGACGACTTAACTGTACCTGTCTGAAGAGATAAGGGGCACGGTGCACTATGACGAGGCCAAGGAAAAAATCCTTCCAGAATGTGATTTCCTCCCAACATTGTGAACATTCACTGGCTGACATCCTGCCGTCCTGCTGCAGCCAACTGCCCTATTCTTCTGCGAAAATCCTCAAAACTGGCGAAGGCTTAGATCGATGCTCCTGTGTTTGTCCCATTATCCTCTACAAAGGACAGAAACCAAATTTAATGCACCTAAAGATGGATTTAACTAGGCATAGAAATCTACTGTCTGAAATTATTGTTATTATTAGCACATTTTTTTTTCTACGATAGCAGCTCAAAACTCTCATTGACAACCCATTGCTTAAATAGTCATTGAGCGCAAAATTAAGCCAGACACTCGGTGCACCCTTGGTGTGGCCAAACAGCTCAGTGCACCTTCCCACCTTCTTGTTATACTCCTATCTTCACCCTCCTAATTCCTTGATTGACAGCTCTGGCTTCACAAGAACCAGAGGAGGATAGCGATGAATGAAGAACAAGTAATTGGGAAGGTGCATTGATCTGTTTGGCCACACTAAGGGTGCACCAGTGCTAACAAACTCCCTTTAACAAACCATTGGAGCACAGTGATTGATTTATTTATCCCTCCAATTAGTTTCAGAATTGACCATGCCATAGTGATGTTATCAAGAAGGCTTGCAATATCTTGGAAGTATAGAATAAGGCTTCCTCCATGTACTAGTTGCAATACCAAGTACACTCAATAGACAGGTGAGGCGCTGTTATTTGAAACCTGTACAACCTCTTTAAGGGCGAGCCATGTACTAGCTGACCTGGCTGAGGGCAACCAGAGCCAGGACCACTCTTTGGTTAACGGTTCTTTGGTCGGCCAAATAGATATAGCCATAGTGCTCATTTGGCCTCACTCGTGGGTGTGCATTTGCCACGTGCGCCTACTGCGCTATGAGCCCCAACCCTATATGTAGCATTAGTGTACATATACATGAACCACCGTCACTGGGTGGATGTGTCAGCAGCTCACATCTCAGATTTTAGTAGCCATTTTTTAGATGTTCCATGTGTCTGGTTATCCGCACAATCAACATCATGGAGTATGAAGTGTGTAATGTGACGACTATATAGATGGCAGCATTACCAGAGGGATCATAACCCTTTCAGGTTCAGAGCCACTTGGCGAGCAGCTTCCACCTGTGGATACTTGTAGTCAGACTTCATCTAGATGTCTTTCTCAGCTCCACACATTAATATAACATGGTGGCATTTACCTTGCTTTCTACAATATACAAAGCGTTTGACTCGTGCGCTCTGCATAGCAGCTGTCATCTGTCCTCCTGTCTTTGGTTGCTCCTTGGGCGGATTGTTCCAGGATAGACCCGCAATGGCTGACCTTTAATTACATATTCATATTTTAGTAGTGAAAGGTAATATGTATCACCTCTTTATTGTGCCTTTCATTACCGTGCCTCAGGGGAGAAAGGGAAAACTGCTCATTTGTTGGCAGGGCTCCAGTGCCAGCACCTGCCACTTCTCCAACCTGCCTGCCCTCTCCTGTCCAAGAAATGATGTCACAGCTTTAATTTGGGATTAGCCAGGATGACAGAGGAAGCTATGTGCGCTCGCTGGAGAATAAAGGGCTGCAAGCACATTGTGAACAACGCTTCAACACAGGTAATGTTTTGTAGTTTTCCCTGGATGATTTGGAAGTGTGGCATAAGACAGCCCAATAGTAGTAAATTACGGGAATATCCAAACAAGTCATTTTCATGTGCAATTTTCCTACCCATTAAAAATTAAAATTACAAAATTGGTAATTGTATGAAAGTTTACGTTCCACTGTTCAGGTCTTCTCCACCCCCCACCTTTCTCCATTTATAGACCTACATATGAACGATTCATTAAATGGTTAAAAATGTAGTCGCTGTAGACAATAGTCTTCCTGTAGGGTGCAAAACTGAGACTCACAAAAATCAGCAGCTTAAAGGGAATCTGTCAGTAGGATCAGCCTCCTAAATTATCTATATGGGCATGCAGGTCATAGGAAGCTGAATAACATGATATCTTGATATTTGTGATGCAATGTTTTATTCCAGAGAAATCCATGTTTTTCTTAATATGCAAATGAGCGGTTAAGATCTATTGGTCGGACACTGATCTCTCTGAGAATCTGCTTCCAGAGATTATTTTAAATGAAATGCGGAGTTACCAGTGTGAGACATGTAATGACTGACAGTCTGCTCTCCTGGTCCATATGTCTCACACTGGTAACTCCCCCTTACTTTAAAAATATGCTCTGAGACGGACACATATCTCCCTGAGAATCTGCATCAATAGATCTTAATGGGGTTGTCCACTACTTGGACAACCCCTTCTTGATGTAACGGTTTGGCCCCAATAAAATTAAAGAGTCGATACTCTCCTCCTGTGCTGGCGCCGTTCCAGCGGTGTCAGCACTCGCGGTCCCAGGGCTGTCGTGTGGTTGTTCTGACATGTGACCCCAGCGCCCAATCAGCGCCGGCGTCACTGTCCCCTCCTACATATAAATTAAACATGAAGAGAAGGTTCGGGCTGCAACTTCCCTCATTTCCTCGTCATGTTCAATTCGACAGGAGGCAGTGACAGTGACGCCAGCACTGATTGGGCGCCGGGGTCACATGTGATAGCAACCGCATGAGATCCCCGGGAAGAGCAAGTGCCAACTCTGTGGGAACAGCGCCATTATGGGAAGTGAGTATACGCTTTTTTTTATAGGGGCGCCAAGTGTGGGCTATGACAAGGGGTTGTCCAAGTAGTGGACAACTTGTTTAACTGCTCTTGTTTTAACCTACCTGCCAATACGGACTATTTAGGAGGGTTGATTCTACTGTCAGATTCCCTTTTAAAAATAAAAAAATGATAAAAACTGCAAGTAATAGAGAAATTGCCCATACCAACCAATCAAATGCCAGTTCTCAGTTTTTCTAGAATGTTTGGAGTCTTATCAGTGCAGTAAGATAGCTGATCTAGAGAAATGTTCCGGTGTGTCCGGTCTTTATAAGTGGCCCAGGTTGTGTGGTCTGGTAATACCACCAGTGACTCCAGTAAGCGGGACGCAGCGCTGGGTCACCTGTTTCTACAGACTCTGGTTCTCGTTTCTGCGGCAGCACTGACATGACAAGGACTGTAGCACCTCGCTGGGGGAATAGGCATTGTCAATGGCAAAGTGACAGCTCATTAACACACACAATCCTTTGGGCTTTTCCCATGTGATTTCTCTGCTTTGAAACCTTATGCCTCTTCTCAGCCTCAGATTTACTTGAGTATTTGTGTGCGCAGCTCAGCCCAAGCCTGTGGAATATCAGCACCCTGCCTGGAAAAGCGATTTAGATTTGTGCAGCGGGATGGCTGGATGTTCTGCGGACTCTTACATTACTGCAGCTGCTGAGACGCGGGCTTAGTATATGTCTGGGGACAAACCGTGACGTCGGAATCAATTTTACCGATTACAGAAGTCTGCTTTCCGGTATTTGAGAGTACTAACGCAAGTCTCATTTCTTGGGCTTTTCCCCCACTCAGTAATAGTAGGAATAAAATCTGTCTTTATCTGCATTTCTATATTCCTGGCTCTATAGCAGGAAGCGTTTGGACTGATATGAAACAAAGCCACCAGGTTACAGAGTTTATAAAGTGGGTTTACAGGCTCCAAAGTATCTGCACTGGCCCACAGCATGAGAAGGGTTGTTGGGTTAAAACAAGTTAACTCCTATCTATGCAATAAGGGATGACTTATTGATCTTGAGGGTCTGACCACTAGGTCCAAGATCGATCAACAGAACAGAGAGGTTTTCTCGCTGTTAGAACGGAGCTGCGGGGCACGTTTATCCGCTGCCCTACTTATTCCCAATGGGGTTACCGAGTGCTGCACTCTTCCTGGCATCCCAATATTGAATGAATGGAGCTGTGCCACTCCATTTTGTAATTTCCCAGTTCAGCTCCCAGCAGTCGGATACCCACCGATCAGGAAGTTATTTATGTTTTAATCAGACAACTTCTTTAAGTTAATCTCATCTTTATTGAACAAGTAATGGCTTACTAATTTAAATAAAAAAGGTGACAATAGCTGGGATTTTGCCTGATCCAAAATATATATGTGTGTGTGTGTGTGTGTGTGTGTGTGTGTGTATGTGTGTGTATATATATATATATATATATATATATATATATATATATATATATGTGTCAGCCAGCAGGGCAAATCAATATTATTTTTCACTTACAGCTCAGGGAATGCTATGTTATATTATAACATAGCATAGTATTCCCTGAGCTGTAAGTGAAAAATAATATTGATTTGCCCTGCCGGCTGACAATGGAGGCTAGCTGGAGCAACGGCGCTCCGATGTGAACATTACCGCAAGCGGCAGTGAAATTGTTTCAGCGGTTGTTGCATATATTCGAGACTTCTTGAGTAATAGAGGAGGGTCATGTGTGTAATCAGGTGTGGCAACTGCCTGATTGGCCAAAATGGTGAGTGTGCATGGAGGAAAGGTAAGTGGCCGTGAGATCTCGCTGACTCTAGATCAAGGGGTGGGGAATTAAAGGGAACCAGTCACCAGAAATAATGCTGTTAACCTGCAGATTAACCGCATATCTGCAGGTTAACAGCGTTATTTCTCGTGACCGATTCCCTTTAATTTTTGTGAGGGGCCACATGAGACCGAGACTCAATTAATTCTGCAATTAATTCTGCTCAATATTTAAAATTAACATATCTTTATTTTAAATGTACAATTGTATCACTTAAAGAAGCACTCCAATCAAAAAAATGTTATCCTCAAAAATTGTATCCTCTTAATATATTGCAGTAATCAAATTATTTAGCGCTGTGTACTTATAATTACTCATTTTGCCTTTCTACCCAGCTATGGTAATTCTTCTCTTTTCCATTAGGTCTATGACATCACATGATTAAAAACTGACTAGCAGAATCCTTCTAAGCTATATGTAGAAACAGGAGGTCCATTTTCCCTGCATGAGTCATGAGTCACTGCAAAAGTTCCTGGCAAAGGGAGAAGGGAGCAGCTAGGTCAACAGATGAAGAGAGGAATAATAAATGCAGGGTCAAGAGACTTCTTGTTTCTACATAGAGCAGAGAAAAGAGAATAATTAGCTGGGTAAAAAGGCAAAATGAGCAATTGTAAGTACACTGCTGTATATTATCATGACTGGAACAACCAAGAGGGTAAGATGTGGCCCGCAGGCTGCACTTTTCCTAGGTCTGCACTACATCTTAAGATAATGCATCCTGCCATAGAGCAAAAACTGTGAAAACATTCTTTGAAAAAAGACACGTAAGGTCAATGTAATGGCCTGCAAATAGTCCGGATCTTAATCCAATTGAAAATCTTTGGTGGAAGTAGAAGAAAATGGTCCATGACAAGGCTCCAACCTGCAAAGCTGATCTGGCAACAGGAATCCGAGAAAGTTTGAGCCAGATTGATGAAGAGTACTGCTTGGCACTCATTAAGTCCATGCCTCAGAGACTGCAAGCTGCTATAAAAGCCAGAGGTGGTGCAACAAAATACTAGTGATGTTTTGGAGTGTTTTTTGTTTGTTTTTCATGATTCCATAATTTTTTCCTCAGAATTGAGTGATTCCATAATTTTTGCCCTATGCTTGGTCAAAAAAAGTAACCATTACTGATTACCACATTTTTTGTTCTTGATTTGTTTCAGTGTTTCTTAAAGCCAGAAAGTTGCCATTTGAAATGACTTTAGCGTTGTGCCATGTCTGTGATCTGCTTTTTTTTTTCTATAAAATTAAACAACTGAATGAACATCCTCCAAGGCCGGGGATTCCATAATTTTTGCCAGGGGTTGTAGAACATTCATGAGTAGAAGTTCCGGGAACACAGACGAGTACATGTAGGCGGGTGCTCTAGGTCCATGTTAATTACCTTTTCTGGGTTATAATAAAGTTTGTTTAACTTTTGATCTGTTTAATAAAATGTAATTGGTGTATTAGACTTGTTGGCAAATGTAATAATTCATTAGGAAATAACTTGCTCTAGGAGCTCCAATATTAAGACGGCCTAGTGGCCTCCACAGGATTTAATCGCGCACTGCCTTACGTGACCGTAGAAAAGTAAAAAGTTATGGCTTTTGGAAGGCGGGGGTGTAAAGACATAATGGAAAATGACCACATCCTTTAGGGGACGAGACCTATAATGTGGTCCTTTTTCTTTAGTAATGTCTTCTAAACTACAATGACAAATACGAGATTGAGTTGTTAAGAAGATTAGTTATTTACCCTAGTTTGACTTTGATTCTGCTGTCATTATCCCTCAGAATATAATCACCATGAGGAATAATAGCTGCGCTTTGAGTTGTATTCGATTTAACTCTCCCCTCCCTGAAAGCCTCGGTTCTGTTTGATGTGAGCAGGTTTAAAACTGCACATGAAAGGTGTAACAAAGAAACGTCAGAATAAAAGGTTAATGTAGCATAGAGACATTGATGAAAGAAGTATGGCTGCACAGAACGTTCCCACCGGGACATCTAATGTGTCTGAGCGGAGTCTTTCCATAAAGAGGAAATATCCTGTCAAATTTGCCGTAATCATACTTGGAGCCTTTCTTGATCAAATTTACTCAATTTTCATTAATATATTTGAACATATTTTTCAGATGACGCGGAAACTTGTCAGTAGGGATAGTGGTAGATGATTGTTTGTTGGATTGTGTATGTTCGGAGGAAGACCGGGCTGCGGGTCCCTGTGCGATGCCGGGTCTGGAACTGTCGAGGCTGCGTCCAGTGTTGCTGGGGGGGGGGGAAAATGGGGAACTGGACAGGACCCATGACCTGGTGAGAGGGGGCGTGGCGAGACCGGGCGGAGAGCAGGAAGTGAGGGAAAAGGGGGAAGTTTCCCGCCGGCAGAGAAAGGGAGGAGACATGTTTTGTGCGCTGCAGAGCGAGATAAGGTGCGAGCTGAGACCCGGCCGAAGTTACTTGAGGGCCTCCGAGATTCAGAGAGCGCGCAGAGCGTCGAGCGTTTAGCGAAACAGTGTTGTGCCCGCATTGAGAAGCGAGTGCCTGGTGCCGGATTGTGAGGTGTGTTCCTCCTCACTGACAGGCGTGCAACGGAGCACGCACCAGAGACTTCTAGGACACTTCCCACCCCAGCTTTACAGATTAATGGACTAGTTGCTCAATGGGCAAAACCAGTGACCGCCCGTTGCCACCAGAAGTTGGATCGCGTGTAGGCGGGTTATGACTGAAGATGCAGTGCTGGCCCCTGCCGGGATTTCAACTCTCATCAGACTGTATGTGAATGAGGAGCAGAGAAGTCACGATAAGTGAAGTTTAATAATAGAACTGTTGTGTTATACCATAACTCAACTGTTAATTACCCGTTACCTTCCTGCGAGGAGCTCATTATTGTTATAAATTAAACCACACTGTTGGTAATCCTTGCTCTGCATTCCCTGCGTTACTGCTTCCCTTCACCTGCTTACATTTATATTGTTTTGCATTTTTTAGTTAGATTGAGTGAATGATAAATAGACTTTAAAGGGAATCTCTTAGTACGATTTGCTATGTAATCTGAGAACTGCATCATGTAATGGCTGAGACCCTGATTCCAGCGATGTGTTACTGACTGAGCTGCTTGGTGTAGTTTTGATAGAATCCCTGTTTTGACTGCTATAGATGTAGCAATGCTCTGAATGCTGAGCTCTGTATAATCCCGCCCACACCACTAATAGGCAGCTTGCTGACAATGCACACAGGAAGCTGCCAATCAGTGGTAGGGGCGGGGTTCCACAGATTAGCTTGTCTGGTTTGCATAAAACACTTAGGGTATGTGCACATGTTGCAGATTTGCCTGCGGATTTTTCTGCACTAAATCCGCAGCTCTTAGCAGAAAACGCAGGTGCGTTTTTGATGCGGTTTTAATGCGTTTTTAATACGTTTTTGAAAGCTTAAATAAAGATGTATTATTGAGCAAAAAAATAAAAATATTTGTGATGTCATGTCTTGTCCAACCTCCTTTTACATTTGTCCATCCCACACTCCATTACACACACAGATAGATATAATAAGATAGATGTAGATAGATATATGGATAGTTAGGCTACTTTCACACATCAGGTTTTTGCTGTCAGGCATAATCTGGCGTGTTTTGAAAAAAAACGGATCCGTTTTTTTATTTTCACCGGATCCGTTTTTTTTTTCTCATAGAGTTGTATTAGCGCCAGATATTGCCTGATGGCCTTAATTTTCATCCGTTTTTTGCCAGATCTGTAAAAAAAAACTGTTTCCGGCGGGTGGAGAAAACTTACAGAGGAAAGTTTTTTCTGTCTGGCGAAAAAGCGCACAGCTAAGGATCCAGCGAAAAACATATGAAACTGAGATGTGAAATGATGAATCCGGCCTCCGAATCCGGTTTCTCATGCATTTTTTCCATTGAAATCATGCACATTTTTCGTTCTCCCTCTCGCTCTCTCTAAAAAAACAAACGGATCAGGTGCATCAGTTTTTCACTATTTGCAACGTATCCGTTTTTTTAAAAATTCGCCCAATCCTGCCTGACGGAAACAAACTGATGTGTGAAAGTAGCCTAACTATCCATATATCTATCTACATCTATCCATCAGGCAGGATCGGGCGAATTTTTGAAAAATCGGATCCATTGCAAATAGTGAAAAACTGATGTAACTGATCCGTTTTATTGAGAGAGATAATATATAATAGCGATGCCTATGTTTCTTAATGAACGTTTAATTAAAAAAAAATGGAAAAAAATGGCGTGGCCTCCCGCGCAATTTTCTGTGCCAGAGGGGGAAAGCAGACGGCCAATATTTGTAGCCTGGGAAGGGGGTAATACCCATGGCCCCCTTCCAGGCTGTCTTCGTAGCCTTTACTGGCTATTAACCCCTTTATGACCCAGCCTATTTTGACCTTAATGACCTGGCCATTTTTTGCAATTCTGACCAGTGTCCCTTTATGAGGTAATAACTCAGGAACGCTTCAACGGATCCTAGTGGTTCTGAGATTGTTTTTTCGTGACATAATGGGCTTCATGTTAGTGGTAAATTTGGGTCGATAATTTCTGAGTTTATTTGTAAAAAAAAAACGGAACTTTGGCGAAAATTTTGAAAATTTTGCAATTTTCACATTTTGAATTTTTATTCTGTTAAACCAGAGAGTTATGTGACACAAAATAGTTAATAAATAACATTTCCCACATGTCTACTTTACATCAGCACAATTTTGGAAACCACATTTTTTTTCGCTAGGAAGTTATAAGGGTTAAAATTTGACCAGTGATTTCTCATTTTTACAACAAAACTTACATAACCATTTTTTTTAGGGACCACCTCACATTTGAAGTCAGTTTGAGGGTTCTATATGGCTGAAAATACCCAAAAGTGACAGCATTCTAAAAACTGCACCCCTCAAGGTGCTCAAAACCACATTCAAGAAGTTTATTAACCCTTCAGGTGTTTCACAGCAGCAGAAGCAACATGGAAGGAAAAAATGAACATTTAACTTTTTAGTCACAAAAATGATCTTTTAGCAACAATTTTTTTATTTTCCCAAGGGTAAAAGGAGAGACTGGACCACAAAAGTTGTTGTCCAATTTGTCCTGAGTACGCTGATACCTCATATGTGGGGGTAAACCACTGTTTGGGCGCACGGCAGGGCTCGGAAGGGATGGAGCGCCATTTGACTTTTTGAATGAAAAATTGGCTCCAATCTTTAGCAAACACCATGTCGCGTTTGGAGAGCCCCCGTGTGCCTAAACATTGGAGCTCCCCCACAAGTGACCCCATTTTGGAAACTAGACCCCCCAAGGAACTTATCTAGAAGCATAGTGAGCACTTTAAACCCCCAGGTGCTTCACAAATTGATCCGTAAAAATGAAAAAGCGCTTTTTGTTTCACAAAAAAATTATTTTAGCCTCAATTTTTTCATTTTCACATGGGCAACAGGATAAAATGGATCCTAAAATTTGTTGGGCAATTTCTCCTGAGTACACCGATACCTCATATGTGGGGGTAAACCACTGTTTGGGTGCACGGCAAGGCTCGGAAGGGAAGGCGCGCCATTTGACTTTTTGAATGGAAAATTAGCTCCAATCGTTAGCGGACACCATGTCGCGTTTGGAGAGCCACTGTGTGCCTAAACATTGGAGTTCCCCTACAAGTGACCCCATTTTGGAAACTAGACCCCCCAAGGAACTTATCTAGATGCATAATGAGCACTCTAAACCCCCAGGTGCTTCACAGAAGTTTATAACGCAGAGCCGTGAAAATAAAAAATAATTTTTCTTTCCTCAAAAATGATTTTTAGCCCGGAATTTTTTATTTTCCCAAGGGTAACAGAAGAAATTGGACCCCAAATGTTGTTGTCCAGTTTGTCCTGAGTACGATGATACCCCATATGTGGGGGTAAACCACTGTTTGGGCACATGCCGGGGCTCGGAAGGGAAGTAGTGACATTTTGGAATGCAGACTTTGATGGAATGGTCTGCGGGCATCATGTTACGTTTGCAGAGCCCCTGATGTGCCTAAACAAAAGAACCCCCCCCCAAGTGACCCCATTTTGGAAACTAGACCCTCCAAGGAACTTATCTAGATGTGTAGTGAGCACTTAGAACCCCCAAGTGCTTCATAGAAGTTTACAACGCAGAGCCGTGAAAATAAAAAATAATTTTTCATTCCTCAAAAATTATGTTTTAGCAAGCAATTTTTTATTTTCGCAAGAGTAACAGGAGAAATTGGACCCCAATAGTTGTTGTCCAGTTTGTCCTGAGTACTCTGGTACCCCATATGTGGATGTAAACCACTGGGCGCACGTCGGGGCTCGGAAGGGAGGGAGCACCATTTGACTTTTTGAACGCAAGATTGGCTGGAATCAGTGGTGGCGCCATGTTGCGTTTGGAGACCCCTGATGTGCCTAAACAGTGGAAACCCCTCAATTCTAACTCCAACACTATCCCCAACACACCCCTAACCACAATCCTAACCAGTGGCGTAACTACAAAGTTATGGGCCCCGGTGCGAACTTCCAAATGGGGCCCCCCCCCTACCCCCCCTACCCCCCCCCCACCTTCCCCCGCCCCCACAACCCCCCCACCTTCCCCCGCCCCGCTTCCCCTAGATACGCCTCGGACTGTTGCAGGAATCTCCTGCACTGCAACATGGTGTTGGGTGCCAGCACAGCCCGCACAGTGGTCTATCCAGCACAGCCCGCACAGTGGTCTATCCAGCACAGCCCGCACAGTGGTATATCCAGCACAGACCGCACAGTGGTATATCCAGCACAGCCCTCACAGTGGTATATCCAGCACAGCCCGCACAGGGGTATATACAGCACAGCCCGCACAGGGGTATATACAGCACAGCCCGCACAGGGGTATATACAGCACAGCCAGCACAGGGGGTATATAGAGCACAGCCCTCACAGTGGTATATCCAGCACAGACCGCACAGTGGTATATCCAGCACAGACCGCACAGTGGTATATCCAGCACAGACCGCACAGTGGTATATCCAGCACAGCCCTCACAGTGGTATATCCAGCACAGACCGCACAGTGGTATATCCAGCACAGACCGCACAGTGGTATATCCAGCACAGCCCGCACAGTGGTATATACAGCACAGCCCGCACAGGGGTATATACAGCACAGCCCGCACAGGGGTATATACAGCACAGCCCGCACAGGGGTATATACAGCACAGCCAGCACAGGGGGTATATACAGCACAGCCCTCACAGTGGTATATCCAGCACAGCCCGCACAGTGGTATATACAGCAGAGCCCGCACAGTGGTATATACAGCAGAGCCCGCACAGTGGTATATACAGCAGAGCCCGCACAGGGGTATATACAGCACAGCCCGCACAGGGGTATATACAGCACAGCCAGCACAGGGGGTATATAGAGCACAGCCCTCACAGTGGTATATCCAGCACAGACCGCACAGTGGTATATCCAGCACAGACCGCACAGTGGTATATCCAGCACAGACCGCACAGTGGTATATCCAGCACAGCCCTCACAGTGGTATATCCAGCACAGACCGCACAGTGGTATATCCAGCACAGACCGCACAGTGGTATATACAGCACAGCCCGCACAGTGGTATATACAGCACAGCCCGCACAGGGGTATATACAGCACAGCCCGCACAGGGGTATATACAGCACAGCCCGCACAGGGGTATATACAGCACAGCCAGCACAGGGGGTATATACAGCACAGCCCTCACAGTGGTATATCCAGCACAGCCCGCACAGTGGTATATACAGCAGAGCCCGCACAGTGGTATATACAGCAGAGCCCGCACAGTGGTATATACAGCACAGCCCGCACAGTGGTATATACAGCACAGCCCGCACAGTGGTATATCCAGCACAGCCCGCACAGTGGTATATACAGCAGAGCCCGCACAGGGATATATAGAGCACAGCCCGCACAGTGGTGTATCCAGCAGAGCCCGCACAGTGGTATATACAGCACAGCCCGCACAGTGGTATATACAGCACAGCCCGCACAGTGGTATATACAGCACAGCCCGCACAGTGTTATATACAGCAGAGCCCGCACAGTGGTATATAGAGCACAGCCCGCACAGTGTTATATACAGCAGAGCCCGCACAGTGGTATATACAGCAGAGCCCGCACAGTGGTATATACAGCAGAGCCCGCACAGGGATATATACAGCAGAGCCCGCACAGGGATATATACAGCACAGCCCCCACAGGGGTATATACAGCAGAGCCCGTACAGGGATATATAGAGCACAGCCCACATCTCATCTCATCCCCCCCCCCCCCCCCCCCCCCCGATAATGGCCCCACAGTCCGGTTAAAAAGAAAAAAAAAAAAAACTCTCCTCACCTTTCCTTTTGCCCGCGCTGCTCTTGGCGGCTGCAGTCTGCCCAGGACACTGCAGGTGCGCGATGATATGACGTCATCGCGCACCCGCAGTGTACTGTCAGAGGCAGAGCGGGGAATGATGGGAGAGGAAGCGTCAGGTGACGCTCTCTCCTCCCATCATTGCATTGAACTATACCGGTGTCATAGACGCCGGTATAGTTAAATGCGGCGGCGGCGGCGGCGGCACTGGGGGGGGTTCCGGGGGAGGAACAGTGCAGCGGCCCACTACTGGCATCGGCTCTTCTGGCATTTGCCAGAGGTGCCCGATGGCCAGCCTGGCCCTGCTCAGACCTGCCGGCGTGGGGCCCCTGACCTGCGGGGCCCGGTCGCAATGGCGACCGCTGCGACCGCGGTAGTTACGCCCCTGATCCTAACCCAACACACCCCTAACCCTAATCCCAACCCTAACCCTAATCCCTCCCCTAACCACACCCCTAACCCTAACCACAAGCCTAATCTTAACCCTATTTCCAACCCTAGCCCTAATTCCAACCCTAACTCTAAGGCTATGTGCTCACATTGCGGATTCGTGTGAGATTTTTCCGCACCATTTTTGAAAAATATGCAGGTAAAAGGCACTGCGTTTTACCTGCGCATTTACCGCAGATTTCCAGTGTTTTTGTGCGGATTTCACCTGCGGATTCCTATTGAGGAGCAGGTGTAAAACGGAATCCACACAAAGAATTGACATGCTGCGGAAAATACAACACAGCGTTTCCGCGCGTTATTTTCCGCACCATGGGCACAGCGGATTTGGTTTTCAGTAGGTTTACATGTTACTGTAAACCTGATGGAAAACTGCTACAAATCCGCAGCTGCCAATCCGCTGCGGATCCACAGCCAAATCCGCACCATGTGTGCACATAGTCTAATCTAACCCTAACTCTAGTTCTAACCCTAATTCTAACCCTAGCCCTAACCCTAGCCCTAACCCTAACCCTAGTGGGGGAAGTAAAAAAAAAAATATTAATATTTTCTTTATTTTTATTATTGTCCCTACCTATGGGGGTGATAAAGGGGGGGGTTCATTTACTATTTTTTGTATTTTGATAACTGTGATAGGTTTTATCACAGTGATCAAAATGTACCTGGAACGAATCGGCCGGCCGGCAGATTCGGCGGGCGCACTGCGCATGCGCCCGCTATTTTGGAGGATGGCAGCGCCCATGAAGAAGACGGACGGACACCGCGAGGCTCGGTAAGTATGAGGGGGGGGGAGATTGGAGCACGGGGGGGGGGGGGATCGGAGCACGGGGGGGGGGGGTGGATCGAAGCACGGGGGAGAGCGGACAGGAGCGCACCACAGTATGGGGCAGAAAGGAGGACTGAGGAGGCGATCGGTGGCAGTGGGGGGGGTGGCAGATGAGGTTTTGAAGCCATGGCCGATGATATTGCAGCATCGGCCATGGCTGGATTGTAATATTTCACCATTTTCATAGGTGAAATATTACAAATCGCTCTGATTGGCTGTTTCACTTTCAACAGCCAATCAGAGCGATCGTAGCCACGGGGGGGTGAAGCCACCCTCCCTGGGCTGAAGTACCACTCCCCCTGTCCCTGCAGATCGGGTGAAATTGGAGTTAACCCTTTCACCCGATCTGCAGGGACGCGATCATTCCATGACGCCACATAGGCGAGAGATGCGCCAATTCCGGCACTTGGCCTCTCGCTTCCCACTCCCGATTAGCTGTGGGATATGGGGTAATAAGGGGTTAATGTCACCTTGCTATTGTAAGGTGACAGTAAGCCCGGTTAATAATGGAGAGGCGTCAATAAGACGCCTATCCATTATTTAATCCTAGAGTAGTGAAAGAGTTAAAAAAATAAAAAATAAATAAACAAACACACAGCCATAAACCGCAGATTTATCGCGGTTTGTTTTGCGGTTTCCGCTGCGGGTTTACTTCTACTATTGATGCTGCAATATGCAGGATCAATAGTAATGTAAAAATAATAAAACAAAAATTGTTATACTCACCCTCCGACGTCCCGATCTCCTCGGCGCTGCACGCGGCGGTCCGGTTCCAAAGATGCTGTGCGAGAAGGACCTTCGTGACATCACGGTCATGTGACCACGACGTCATCGCAGGCCCTGCTCGCACAGCAACCCTGAGACCAGACGGCCGCGTGCAGCGCTGAGAGGTGAGTATATCATTATTTTTTTTTTTAATTTATTTATTTTTTTACACAAATATGGTTCCCAGGGCCTGGAGGAGAGTCTCCTCTCCTCCACCCCGGGTACCATCTGCACATTATCCGCTTATTTCCCGCATCGTGGGCACAGCCCCATGCGGGAAGTAAGCGGATCAATGCATTCCTATGTGTGCAGAATCGCAGCGATTCTGCACAAAAGAAGTGACATGCTGCGGAATGTAAACCGCTGTGTTTCTGCGCGGTTTTTCCCGCATCATGTGCACAGCGGATTGCGGTTTCCATAGGGTTTACATGTAACTGTAAACGCAATGGAACCTGCTGCGGACCCGCAGCTGCAGAAACGCTGCGGTTCCGCGGTAAAAACCGCTATGTGTGCACATAGCGTTCGTGTTTTATCTGCAGGAGATCATCACTGATTGCATTGACGTTACATCCCATGGCCCAGTAAGTAACACATCCGTGGAATCGGGGTCTTGGCTCCATTATGCTGCTCTCAGATTAAATTGCAAAACCTACATACTGATTCCCTATAATGGCTGTGCTGACAGATCATATTCAAATCGTAGTTTTGTATTCCTATTTTGCAAGAAAGAAAGAAAAAAAAACAAAAAAAAAATGTGATTTTATGGATGCAACATGTGATCCTTCAGCGGTGTGACATTAGGTAATAATTACAGTAGCTCTCTGGTAATTAGATCTTTTGGTATCGTCTATGGACTTGAGCTGGCTTATCCTGAAAAGTTTTAGATGTGATACAGCTCTGGGCGCGTGCCAAGTGTCCGTTTCATTACATTTTTTGAAATATGGACTATTAGTATAGGACGCCATGAAGATGTACTTAAGCCCTGAGCATCTGTTTCATAGTTTACACCTTGAAAGGAGGCACAAGTCCATAAAGTTCAATCTTTAACCCAACATGTTGATACAGAGGAAGGCAATAATTTACGAGGCTGATGCTAATTGTCCCATGTTATGGGACCTGAAGACCCTCCTCTTCCGACAAGTCTACAACCTGCAGTAACCACCGATCGGCCAAACCGCTGCACGACCAGCTCTATCCTCACCTACTGGATCCTCACCCATCCCTTGTAGACTGTGAGCCCTCGCGGGCAGGGTCCTATCTCCTCCTGTACCAGTCGTGACTTGTATTGTGTAAGATTACTGTACTCGTTTTTATGTATAACCCTTTTGACAAGTAAAGAGCCATGGAATAAATGGTGCTCTATTAATAAATAATATTATAAAAAAGTCTTCTTGACTCCAATTACGGCCATATGACTAGTTCCTCCAACATCACATATCCGGAATCTAGTACCCTGAACCTGGTATTTTTCAAGAAGGTATCCAGGCCCTCTTTAAACTTGTTTATGGACCTCTCTCACGAACCATTTTGTAATGGTTGATTCACTAATCTCATTGCTTTTACAGTAAAGAATAGTCTGGTTCGGCTAACAGGCTACTGTGTATTGAGGCCCTGGAAAACAGACACTCGGGAGAGTTATTTATCAGACATGTCCGATTTCAGATTCCTTTGTCCTTTCTCATAAATAACACAGGAGCACTTTCCCGAGTGAGCTCGCCTGTGTATGGGAGAGACGCCTGTCATCTACTGTGTACGGCACTAGTGGTGAAGTCCCGCAGTTTGAGTGATGAGCATGGTGAGTTCACAGCTTCTCACTTGTGATGAACCAGGGGCAGACATACCAATGGTGCAACCTGTGCAGCCGCCTAGGAGGTATGGGGGGCACTAACGCCTCCAAAGCAGGTGGAATTGTGCATTATGATAAGATATTGGACTACAAAGGGCCCATATATTGCTCTTGCACAGGGGCCCTCTTCTGTCTGTCGGCCCCTGGTGTCACAGTAGCCAGTTATATAACTACTAGATTGTGGCCCGATTCTAACGGATCGGGTATTCTAGAATATGCATGTCCCCGTAGTATATGGACAATGATGATTCCAGAATTCACGGCAGACTGTGCCCGTCGCTGATTGGTCGAGGCAACCTTTATGACATCATCGTCACCATGGCAATCATTATGACATCTACGTCGATACTGTGCCCGTCGCTGATTGGTCGAGGCCTGGCGGCCTCGACCAATCAGAGACGCGGGATTTCCAGGACAGACAGAAAAACCCTTAGACAATTATATATATAGAAAACCAACTTGTGATGTCATAGCTACTTACCACACTTTTGTGATGTCACCATAGTCACTCTGACTGAATGATGTCCCAGCAATGAAACTCATTTGTTATATCAGTTATATTGTTTTCAGGACCCCGATGCACACATATGGTTACTGCCTCTGGGTCATGCCCCTAAGAGCTCGGCCTGGCATTTGGAAGCAGGGTGGCAGAATTGTAGTGAACACAATACAAGCCCTGACTGTTACTCAGATCATCTAAATGTCACGGGCAGATACATTTCGTTTGTCACTACAAATAAAGCCTTTATTTTAGAAGCTGGGAGCGAATTTCAATTCTGTATGTCATGAAGTTCATTTTTGGATAAGCAGAAAATGTTGGTCACCAATTTTATATGCGCGGAGAAGTTCTACTAATTCTACTCTATTTTCACACTTTGTATATACGAAATGTATAGCTCCAAAACATGCAAACCAAGGGATATTATACATTGCCACTTTTTGTCTAACCTAGGATAAAGTGATTCAATGCAATCTGTTCTATTCTACGTCATCTCCCATCTCCCATCGCCATCGAACAGTAGGGTCCCCCATATACATGAAATGGTCCTGCTAAAATCTCGCCGTTCATGCTGTGTATTCGAGGACTTCACCAATACCCATTTACAGTTGTGCTCAAAAGTTTACATACCCCGGCAGAATTTTTGCTTTCTTGGCCTTTTTTTCAGAGAATATGAATGATAACACCAAAACTTTTTCTTCACTCATGGTTAGTGGTTGGGTGAAGCCATTTATTGTCAAACTACTGTGTTTTCTCTTTTTAAATCATAAGACAACCCAATGCATCCAAATGACCCTGATCAAAAGTTTACATACCCTGGTGATTTTGGCCTGATAACATGCACAGAAGTTGACACAAATGGGTTTGAATGGCTACGAAATGGTAACATCCTCACCTGTGACCTGTTTGCTTGTAATCAGTGTGTGTGCATAAAAGCAGAGTGAGTTTCTGGGATCCAGACAGACTCTTGCACCTTTCATCCAGCCACTGACATATCTGGATTGTGAGTCATGGGGAAAGCAAAAGAATTGTCAACGGATCTACAGAAAAAGGTATTTGAACTGTATAACACAGTAAGGGATACAAAAAGATATCCAAGGAAATAATCATGCCAGTCAGCAGTGTTCAAACTGTGATTAACAAATGGAAAATAAGGGGCTCTGTAAAAACAAAACCATGATCAGGTAGACCAACAAAAATGTCGTCCACAACTGCTAGGAAAATTGTTCGGGATACAAAGAAACACACACAAATAACATCAGCTGAAATACAGGACTCTCTGAAAACCAGTGGTGTGGCTGTTTCAAGATGCACAATAAGGAGGCACTTGAAGAAAAATGGGCTACATGGTCGAGTTGCCAGAAGAAAGCCATTACTGCTCAAATACCACAAAGTATCTTGCCTACAATACGCAAAACAGCACAGACAAGCCTCAAAGCTTTTGGAACAAGGTAATTTGGAGTGATGAGACCAAAATTTAATTTTTTGGCCTCAACCGTAAACTTTACATTTGTAGAGAGGTCAACAAGGCCTATGATGAAAAGAATACCATTCCTACTGTAAAGCACAGAGGTGGATTGCTGATGTTTTGGGGATGTGTGAGCTACAAAGGCACAGGAAACTTGGTCAAAGTTGAAGGAAAGATGAATGCAGCACATTATCATCAAATACTGGAGGCAAATTTACACTCCTCAGCCCGGAAGCTGCTCATGTGATGTAGTTGGATGTTCCAACATGACAACAATCCAAAACACAAGGCCAAGTCGACCTTTCATTGGCTACAGCAGAACAAAGTGAAGGTTCTGGAGTGGCCATCTCAGTCTCCTGACCTCAATATCATTGAGCCACTCTGGGGAGATCTCAAGCGTGCAGTTCATGCTCGACAGCCCAGGAATTTACAGGAACTAGAGGCTTCTTGTCAAGAAGAGTTGGCAGCTTTACCATCTGAGAAAATAAAGAACCTCATCCACAACTACCACAAAAGACTTCAAGCTGTGGTTGATGTTAGAGGGGGCAATACACGGTATTAAGAAATGTGGATTATAAACTTTTAATCAGGGTCTTTTGGATATTTTGGGTTGTCATTATGATTTAAAAAGAGAAAACAAAGTAGTGGAGAAAAAGTTTTGGTGTTATCATTCATAGTCTCTGGAAAAAAAGACCAAGAAAGTAAAAACTCTGCTGGGATATGTCAACTTTTGAGCACAACTGTATATATGCTCTTCATAAATGGGTAAAACATGGGAAGAAATCGTGTATGAAATATTCCTGTCCGCTGCCAGACTTTTACATAACCTTTTATATGTTAGTTCATTGCCTAGGATAAAATTAGCAAATAAGAATATTCACAGTTCGTAAAGGTGTTTTCTGGCCTTTTTTTTTTTTTTTAATTGACCGTGAGGAGCCATGCTGATAAAACTAAACAGAGGCTATACTAAC
Source organism: Ranitomeya variabilis (assembly GCF_051348905.1). Classification (NCBI taxonomy): domain Eukaryota; kingdom Metazoa; phylum Chordata; class Amphibia; order Anura; family Dendrobatidae; genus Ranitomeya; species Ranitomeya variabilis. The sequence continues at coordinate 552,709,510 of NC_135235.1, read as the reverse complement.
CCCAAATATCCGCTCCTCGCTGCAATGATCAATACTGGACTCCAAGTGTCAGGGCCACCGGTCTCCTTACCGCTGTGGCCACTGATCAGTGGGTAAGTATATTCTCGTTTCCTTTTTTTGTTGCTGTTGTTTATAAACCCCTTTAAACATCACACACCAGTTGAAAGTTTGATGGTAAAGACAGAATTTCAATTTCTCTTTGTTAGGTCATGTGTTAATAGGATGGGCTTTATAAAGTATTATAATGTTTGCAGTGTTACTAACAGGTATTCTGCAATTTTCCACGCCCCCTTATGCATTAATGGATGGTGGTGATTGACCGATGGTTCGGCCGATGGCCATCCGCTGTCTCATCAGTCATACACAGGAGTTCTCGCTTGGAGTGCTCCTGTGTTTTCCATAAGAAAGCCACTGCCATATATTCCTGGCCGCATTCTATTTCAGGGAGAATAGGATCCGCAGTTGAAAAGCAAATATGCCAGGTTCTTAAAGGGGTTGTTGAGGGTTTAATTTTTAGGATCATGGTAAAAACGAAATCACCGGCAATCAGTTGCTAACAGTCAACTACCTGCCTGTTCTACCCAGGACAGGTTCAGAGTGATCACCGATTATTCATCTGCTCCACGTCAATAGTTCTTATTCTTCCAGGTTGTTCTCTCGACGGGTCATGAATGCCAACGTGATGCTGATTGACAGCTGACCCGCAGTTATGGCCTGTAAATCAGCATGACATCTGCAATCATGCCCCATCAGCAAAGCAGAGCAGAAGAGAAGTCGCTACTCTGTTGGTGATTAAATAGGCCTGGACAACCCCTTTAACTCATCCAACAATCAATTGTCCTGCCGAATCCATCTTTGTTCTTTACAGGTTTAATCCCATCCTTTAAAATAAGATTTCTTGTAAAATGGCTGAAGGGAATTTATTTTTTTTATTCTGAATCCACTGAACCAAGCATCATCAAGAGAAGTGTATGTCTAGAGGTACAGTGATGATCTGATTCTTTTCTTTTTTTCTGTGACATAAGACCATTCTGTGTCAGAACATCAATCAGAATACGCCCATCCAACAAATGGTAAAGTCTGTTCTGATCCTTCTTTCTTTGCACACGGTATGATTTTGGTCCCGGCAATCCTGTTGGGTTGTTAATGGCAGACTTGTAAGGACACATATTGGGAGGGTATTTCTAAGGCAAAGTGCTGCCAAGTAGGACTGCAATATTTGCCACGGGGTTAAAAAGATATAAGAACCTTGCAAGTATGGGGAGTAACTAGAGACATCTCACCCAAATCCTAAAGGGATGCAATAGGTTCCTCGACTTCTCGCGAAGAGATCAGTACTATGAATGGGACATAGTTACAGGTTTTGCCTTGTGGCCCGGGAGCTACAAGTTATTCCTCCGCTCACAGCCATGCCACAGGGGAGAAGCCCATAGGCACTTGCAGGCGACTTTTCCACATGGAGTTGTCTGCAGTTGTCTCGATTCATTGTTGGGCTGTTATTCACTTTTATTGGGTGCTCACTCACCCTAGATCCATTATCACCCTTTTCTCCTAATTATGAGAGTTTGGCCCTTTTGGTATGTTTTCCACCTCGGAGATGACTGTCATGATTTGGCAGAATCTGTCTTTGTTACATCTTGCAGTTCCCGTTGTGTTATACGAGGCTCGTTGTCCTACAGAACCGTTTCACCCACGGTGAGGGAAGCGCTGGTATGAATGGAGAGGCGGGTTCCATTTTTGGTAAACAGCAGCCGCTTTGTCAGTTTGGGGAGCTGTCATCTCTGACAGTAGCTGAATATCTGGCTTTATTAGGGACCTACTAAAAAAAAACCTTTGGAAGTGTGAAGCCTTGATGTCCTTCTCTCTCAGATCTCTTTCACCAAACACTCCCCCTATTCATCACGCTTACAATGGATTTTCCTGTTACTTGCTTGCAGCTAAAAAAAAAAAAACGCTCTGATTTTTTAACACTTAACAGGACATGGAGTAAAGTCACTGTCTGTCATATTGTCCACTTGGGATTCTAGATGGTGCGAACTCTAACCTGTCGTCCAAAAGAATATAGAAAAATAACAAGTATCCGCCTAACCTCCAGAAAAGATTTAAGTGGAAAAGTCTTAATTTTTTTGCAAGCCTCATATATTCATGATTTTATCATTGCTATTGCATAAGTAAGCAGCGTCAAACCTGCAGCAATTCCTGATCGTGGGCACGTCCCCTGTTGTGAATTAGACTTTTTTGGCTCCCTCTTGTGGTCACTAGTGATATGACTCTGGGATTGTCTTTCCCCAGTTTGGCACCCACCTGGGTCGTTAGTCCAGGGGTGTTGCTATATAAACTTCCTGGTTTCTCAGTCCTGTGCCTGGCATCGTTGTAATCAGTTCCTTTCTGTTTGCTCCTGTCTGCTGGTCTTGGATCTTGCAAAATTAAGCTAAAGGCCCCGTCTCACTAAGCGATTTACCAACGATCACGACCAGCGATACGACCTGGCCGTGATCGTTGGTAAGTCGCTGTGTGGTCGCTGGGGAGCTGTCACACAGACAGCTCTCCCCAGCGACCAACGATCAGGGGAACGACTTCGGCATCGTTGAAACTGTCATCAACGATGCCGAAGTCCCCCTGCAGCACCCGGGTAACCAGGGTAAACATCGGGTTACTAAGCGCAGGGCCGCGCTTAGTAACCCGATGTTTATCCTGGTTACCAAAAAAAACAAACAGTACATACTCGCCTTTCGGTGTCCCTTGCCGTCTGCTTCCTGCTCTGACTGAGATCCGGCCGTACACTGAGAGCAGAGCGCAGCGGTGACGTCAGCGGTGCTGCGCTCTCACTTCTCACTGTACGGCCGGGAGTCAGTGAGAGCAGGAAGCAGACGGCAAGGGACACCGAAAGGCGAGTATGTACTGTTTGTTTTTTTTGGTAACTAGAGTAAACATCGGGTTACTAAGCGCGGCCCTGCGCTTAGTAACCCGATGTTTACCCTGGTTACCAGTGAAGACATCGCTGGATCGGTGTCACACACACCGATTCAGCGATGTCAGCGGGGCCTCAACGACCAAAAAAAGGTCCAGGCCATTCTGACACGACCAGCGATCTCGCAGCAGGGGCCTGATCGCTGGTACGTGTCACACATAGCGAGATCGCTATGGAGGTCGCTGTTGCGTCACAAAACTTGTGACTCAGCAGCGATCTCGCTAGCGATCTCGCTATGTGAGACGGGGGCCTAAGTCCTGCTTCCTTGTTTTTTGGTTATTTGCTTTGCTCTTATTTTTTGTCCAGCTTGTACTAAATGTGATTCCTGATTTTGCTGGAAGCTCTAGGGGGCTGGTGTTCTCCCCCCGGGCCGTTAGACGGTTCGGGGGTTCTTGAATATCCAGCGTGGAAATTTTGATAGGGTTTTTGCTGACCATATAAGTCATCTTACTATATTCTGCTATTAGTCAGTGGGCCTCTCTTTGCTAAATATCTAGTTCATTCTTACGTTTGTCTTTTCTCCTTACCTCACCGTTATTATTTGTCGGGGGCTTGTATCCAACTTTTGGGGTCTTTTCTCTGGAGGCAAGAAAGGTCTATCTTTTCCCTTCTAGGGTTAGTTAGTTCTCCGGCTGGCGCGAGACGTCTAGAACCAACGTAGGCACGTTCCCCGGCTGCTGCTATTTGTGGTGCTAGGATTAGATATATGGTCAGCCCAGTTACCACTGCCCTATGAGCTGGTTTTTTGTGTTTGCAGACTTGGTATGTACTTTTGAGACCCTCTGCCATTGGGGTCATAACAGTATGCCAGGCCAAGGTTGAATGTTTAATGCATTGCAGAAGTTGGATTACAAGAAAGAAAAGTCTTGAGTTTTTTTTTTTTTTTTCTTTCCTCTCTTTTTTCCTCCCCTTTACCTCTGAGTGGCTTGTGCTTGCTGCAGACATGAATGTCCAGACTTTGATTACAAGTGTGGATCAGCTTGCTGCTCATGTGCAGGGCATACAAGATTTTGTTACCAGTAGTCCAATGTCTGAACCTAAAATACCTATTCCTGAACTGTTCTCTGGAGACCGATTTAAGTTTAGGAATTTCAGGAATAATTGTAAATTGTTTCTATCTCTGAGACCCCGTTCATCTGGAGACTCAGCTCAGCAAGTAAAAATTGTTATCTCTTTCTTACGGGGCGACCCTCAGGATTGGGCCTTCTCGCTAGCGCCAGGAGATCCGGCATTGGCAAATATTGATGCGTTTTTTCTGGCGCTCGGATTGCTTTACGAGGAACCCAATCTTGAAATTCAGGCAGAAAAAGCCTTGCTGGCTATTTCTCAGGGTCAGGATGAAGCTGAAGTGTATTGCCAAAAATTTCGGAAATGGTCCGTGCTTACTCAGTGGAATGAGTGTGCTCTGGCCGCAAATTTCAGAAATGGCCTTTCTGAAGCCATTAAGAATGTGATGGTGGGTTTCTCCATTCCTACAGGTCTGAATGATTCCATGGCGCTGGCTATTCAAATTGACCGGCGTTTGCGGGAGCGCAAAGCCGCGAATCCTCTGGTGGTGTTGTCTGAACAAACACCTGATTTAATGCAAGGTGGTAGAATTCAGACTAGAAATGAACGGAAAAATCATAGACGTCGGAATGGGTTGTGTTTTTACTGTGGTGATTCTACACATGTTATATCAGCATGCTCTAAACGCCTAACTAGGTTTGTTAGTCCTGTCGCCATTGGTAATTTGCAACCTAAATTTATTTTGTCTGTAACTTTAATTTGCTCATTGTCCTCCTACCCTGTTATGGCGTTTGGGGATTCAGGTGCTGCCCTGAGTCTTATGGATCTGTCGTTTGCCAAGTGCTGTGGTTTTGTTCTTGAGCCGTTGGTAAATCCTATCCCTCTTAGAGGTATTGATGCTACGCCATTGGCGGAAAATAAACCGCAGTTTTGGACACAGGTAACCATGTGCATGGCTCCTGAACATCGGGAGGTGATTCGTTTTCTTGTTCTGCATAAAATGCATGATTTGGTCGTTTTGGGTCTGCCATGGTTACAGACCCATAATCCAGTCTTGGATTGGAAGGCAATGTCTGTGTCAAGTTGGGGCTGTCAGGGAGTTCATGGTGATTCCCCGCCGGTGTCTATTGCTTCCTCTACTCCTTCGGAAGTTCCTGAGTATTTGTCTGATTACCAGGATGTATTCAGTGAGTCCAGGTCCAGTGCTCTTCCTCCTCATAGGGACTGTGACTGTGACTGCGCTATAGATTTGATTCCAGGTAGTAAATTTCCTAAGGGAAGATTATTTAATCTGTCTGTACCTGAGCATACCGCAATGCGTTCATATATCAAGGAATCTCTGGAGAAGGGGCATATCCGTCCATCCTCTTCCCCTCTTGGTGCGGGATTCTTTTTTGTGGCCAAGAAGGACGGATCTTTGAGACCTTGTATTGACTATCGGCTTCTGAATAAAATCACTGTTAAATTTCAGTATCCTTTGCCTCTGTTGTCGGACTTGTTTGCCCGGATTAAAGGTGCCAAGTGGTTCACCAAGATAGATCTTCGTGGTGCGTACAACCTTGTGCGCATTAAGCAAGGAGATGAATGGAAAACTGCATTTAATACGCCCGAAGGTCATTTTGAGTACTTGGTGATGCCTTTCGGGCTCTCTAATGCTCCTTCAGTGTTTCAGTCCTTTATGCATGATATTTTCCGGAAGTATCTGGATAAATTTATGATTGTTTATCTGGATGATATTCTGGTTTTTTCTGATGATTGGGACTCGCATGTAGAGCAGGTCAGGATGGTGTTTCAGGTTTTGCGTGAGCATGCTTTATTTGTTAAGGGCTCAAAGTGTCTCTTTGGAGTACAGAAGGTTCCCTTTTTGGGTTTTATTTTTTCCCCTTCTGCGGTGGAGATGGACCCAGTCAAGGTCCGAGCTATTCATGATTGGACTCAACCCACGTCAGTTAAGAGTCTTCAGAAGTTCTTGGGTTTTGCTAACTTCTACCGTCGTTTTATCGCTAATTTTTCTAGCGTTGTTAAACCTTTGACGGGTATGACCAAGAAAGGTTCTGATGTTGCTAACTGGGCTCCTGCAGCCGTGGAAGCCTTTCAAGAGTTGAAGCGCCGGTTTACTTCGGCGCCTGTTTTGTGCCAGCCTGATGTCTCACTTCCCTTTCAGGTTGAAGTGGATGCTTCTGAGATTGGGGCAGGGGCCGTTTTGTCGCAGAGAGGCCCTGGTTGCTCTGTAATGAGACCATGTGCCTTTTTCTCTAGGAAGTTTTCGCCTGCTGAGCGGAATTATGATGTTGGCAATCGGGAGTTGTTAGCCATGAAGTGGGCATTTGAGGAGTGGCGTCATTGGCTCGAGGGTGCTAAGCATCGTGTGGTGGTCTTGACTGATCACAAAAATCTGATGTATCTCGAGTCTGCTAAACGCCTGAATCCTAGACAGGCCCGCTGGTCATTGTTTTTCTCCCGTTTTGACTTTGTGGTCTCGTATTTACCAGGTTCAAAGAATGTGAAGGCTGATGCTCTTTCAAGGAGCTTTGTGCCTGACTCTCCTGGAGTCGCAGAACCAGTTGGTATTCTCAAAGAGGGAGTTATCCTGTCAGCCATATCTCCGGATTTGCGACGTGTGTTGCAGAGATTTCAGGCTGGTAGACCTGACTCTTGTCCACCTGACAGACTGTTTGTTCCTGATAAGTGGACCAGCAGAGTCATTTCCGAGGTTCATTCCTCGGTGTTGGCAGGGCATCCGGGAATTTTTGGCACCAGAGATCTGGTGGCTAGGTCCTTTTGGTGGCCTTCCTTGTCACGGGATGTGCGGTCATTTGTGCAGTCCTGTGGGACTTGTGCTCGAGCTAAGCCTTGCTGTTCTCGTGCCAGCGGGTTGCTCTTGCCCTTGCCTGTCCCGAAGAGGCCTTGGACACACATTTCCATGGATTTCATTTCAGATCTTCCGGTGTCTCAGGGCATGTCTGTCATCTGGGTGGTATGTGATCGCTTTTCCAAGATGGTCCATTTGGTATCTTTGCCTAAACTGCCTTCCTCTTCCGATCTGGTTCCTTTGTTCTTTCAGAATGTGGTTCGTTTACACGGCATTCCTGAGAATATTGTGTCTGACAGAGGATCCCAGTTTGTTTCCAGGTTCTGGCGATCCTTTTGTACTAAGATGGGCATTGATTTGTCGTTTTCGTCTGCCTTTCATCCTCAGACTAATGGACAAACGGAGCGAACTAATCAGACTCTGGAGGCTTATTTGAGGTGTTTTGTTTCTGCAGATCAGGATGATTGGGTGACCTTCTTGCCGTTGGCTGAGTTTGCCCTTAATAATCGGGCTAGTTCCGCTACTTTGGTTTCGCCATTTTTTTGCAACTCTGGTTTCCATCCTCGTTTTTCCTCGGGACATGTGGAGCCTTCTGACTGTCCTGGGGTAGATTCCGTGGTGGATAGGTTGCAGCGGATCTGGAATCATGTGGTGGACAACTTGAAGTTGTCACAGGAGAAGGCTCAGCGTTTTGCCAACCGCCGCCGCGGTGTGGGTCCCCGACTTCGTGTTGGGGATTTGGTATGGCTGTCTTCTCGATTTGTTCCTATGAAGGTCTCCTCTCCTAAATTTAAGCCTCGCTTCATCGGTCCTTACAAGATATTGGAAATCCTTAATCCTGTGTCCTTTCGCTTGGATCTTCTGGTGTCGTTTGCCATTCACAACGTGTTCCATAGGTCTTTGTTGCGGCGGTACGTTGTACCTGTGGTTCCTTCTGTTGAGCCTCCTGCTCCGGTGTTGGTTGAGGGCGAGTTGGAGTACGTGGTGGAGAAGATCTTGGATTCTCGTCTCTCCAGGCGGAGGCTTCAGTATCTGGTCAAGTGGAAGGGCTATGGTCAGGAGGATAATTCCTGGGTGGTTGCCTCTGATGTGCATGCGGCCGATTTAGTTCGTGCCTTTCACGCTGCTCATCCTGATCGCCCTGGTGGTCTTGGTGAGGGTTCGGTGACCCCTCCTTAAAGGGGGGGTACTGTTGTGAATTAGACTTTTTTGGCTCCCTCTTGTGGTCACTGGTGATATGACTCTGGGATTGTCTTTCCTCAGTTTGGCACCCACCTGGGTCGTTAGTCCAGGGGTGTTGCTATATAAACTTCCTGGTTTCTCAGTCCTGTGCCTGGCATCGTTGTAATCAGTTCCTTTCTGTTTGCTCCTGTCTGCTGGTCTTGGATCTTGCAAAATTAAGCTAAGTCCTGCTTCCTTGTTTTTTGGTTATTTGCTTTGCTCTTATTTTTTGTCCAGCTTGTACTAAATGTGATTCCTGATTTTGCTGGAAGCTCTAGGGGGCTGGTGTTCTCCCCCCGGGCCGTTAGACGGTTCGGGGGTTCTTGAATATCCAGCGTGGAAATTTTGATAGGGTTTTTGCTGACCATATAAGTCATCTTACTATATTCTGCTATTAGTCAGTGGGCCTCTCTTTGCTAAATATCTAGTTCATTCTTACGTTTGTCTTTTCTCCTTACCTCACCGTTATTATTTGTTGGGGGCTTGTATCCAACTTTTGGGGTCTTTTCTCTGGAGGCAAGAAAGGTCTATCTTTTCCCTTCTAGGGTTAGTTAGTTCTCCGGCTGGCGCGAGACGTCTAGAACCAACGTAGGCACGTTCCCCGGCTGCTGCTATTTGTGGTGCTAGGATTAGATATATGATCAGCCCAGTTACCACTGCCCTATGAGCTGGTTTTTTGTGTTTGCAGACTTGGTATGTACTTTTGAGACCCTCTGCCATTGGGGTCATAACAGTCCCCTAAGAGTTGGTCGTCTTGGAGGTGCTGCTGAAAATTTACCATAATCACAACCCATTTACATGGGTTTCACACAGTCTTCATGACCTGCTCCATGTGATGATGAAGCAACGCTTTGGGTATGTGCACACGTTGCAGATTTGCCTGCCGATTTTTCTGCACTAAATCCGCAGCTCTTGGCAGAAAACGCAGGTGCTATTTTGATGCGTTTTTGAAAGCTAAATAAAGATGTATCATTGAACAACAAAAAAAACAAGATTTGTGATGTCGATTCTTGTCCTACCTCTCCTCCTTTACATTTGTCCAACTCCATTACACACAGATAGATAGATAGATAGATATGTAGATAATAGATAGATATATAGATAGAAAATAGAAGTAATGAGATAGATAGATGATAGAATAGATAGAAGGAATGAGAGATAGATAGATGACAGATCTATAGATAGATAGATCTATACATAGATCGATAGATATTATCTATCTATAGATCTATCTGTCATCTATCTATCTAGCTCATTCCTTCTATCTATCTATTATATCTATAATCTATCTATCTCATTCCTTCTATCTATCGATAGATGGAAGGAATGGGATAGATAGATATATGAATAGATATATCCATCTCATTCCTTCTATCTATAGATATATCTATGGATAGATGTAGATAGCTATATGGAGAGAGAAATCTATTATCTATCCATATATCTATCTAACTATCCATATATCTATCTACATCTATCCATAGATAGATCTATAGCTAGATAGATCTATTCATATATCTATCTATCTATCTATCTATCTATCTATCTATCTATCTATCTATCTATCTATCTATCTATCTATAATAATAATAATAATAATAATCTTTATTTATATAGCGCCAACATATTCCGCAGCGCTTTACAGTTTAACAGTTTCAAACACAACAGTCATAGGTAACAACATTAACAATACAGTAATAACGCAAAAATAAGACAAAATAAGACGACCCTGCTCGTGAGAGCTTACAATCTACAAATCTATCCCATATCTATCCCATCTCTATCTATCTATCTATCTATCTATCTATCTATCTATCTATCTATCTATCTATCTATCTATCCCATATCTACCTATCGATAGAAGGAATGAGATATATAGATAGATCTATAGATATATGTATGGATAGATATATCTATGGATAGATGTAGATAGATATATGGATAGGTGGGCTACTTTCACACATCAGTTTTTTTTCCATCAGGCAGGATCCGGCGAATTTTTGAAAAATCGGATCCATTGCAAATTGTGAAAAACATGCGTTTTTTTTTAGAGAGAGAGAGAACGAAAAATGTGCACGATTTGAATGGAAAAATGCATGAGAAACTGGATTCGGAGGCCGGATTCAACATTTCACATCTCAGTTTCATACGTTTTTCGCCTGATCAGTCGCTGGGCGTTTTTTCGCCGGACAGAAAAAACTTTCCTCTGCACGTTTTCTCCGTCTGTCGGAAACAGCTTTTTTGATGGATCCAGCAAAAAACGAATGAAACGTGTGGCCATCAGGCGCAATCCGACGCAAATACAACTCTGAAGCCTGTAGTAGCTGTAGTAGAGCTGACTGTTCCATTATCTACACCTCCACCATGGGATCTAAATTTAGTGCTGACAGCTTTGACAGAAAGCCCCTTTGAGCCATTAAATACAACATCAGATAAAATACTAACATTAAAGACAGCTTTGTTAGTGGCACTATTAAAATTAGAGCCGGCATATCTCCTCAAAGTGGTATCGAGATTCCATAGGGCTCAGGATATAACCCTACCCTCTTTCTGTCCCAATCCTAGTAACAAGAAAGAGGAGAGACTCCATTGCCTAGATGTCAGGAGATGTATCCTACAGTATTTAGAGATGACAAAATCCTGGAGGAAACTGAGGGCTTTATTTGCTTCATTCCAGGGGTCAAGGAAAGGCCTTAACCCCTTCACCCCCGGAGCTTTTTCCGTTTTTCCGTTTTCGTTTTTCGCTCCCCTCCTTCCCAGAGCCATAACTTTTTTATTTTTCCGTCAATTTGGCCATGTGAGGGCTTATTTTTTGCGGGACGAGTTGTACTTTTGAACGACATCATTGGTTTTAGCATGTCGTGTACTAGAAAACGGGAAAAAAATTCCAAGTGCAGTGAAATTGCAAAAAAAGTGCAATCCCACACTTGTTTTTTGCTTGCCTATTTTGCTAGGTTCACTAAATGCTAAAACTGACCTGCCATTATGATTCTCCAGGTCACTACGAGTTCATAGACACCTAACATGACTAGGTTATTTTTCACCTAAGTGGTGAAAAAAAATTCCAAACTTTGCAAAAAACAAAACAAAACAAAATTGCGCCATTTTCCGATACTCGTAGCGTCTCCATTTTTCGTGATCTGGGGTCAGGTGAGGGCTTATTTTTTGCGTGCCGAGCTGGCATTTTTAATGATAGCATTTTGGTGTAGATACGTTCTTTTGATCGCCCGTTATTGCATTTTAATGCAATGTCGTGGCGACCAAAAAAACGTAAATCTGGCGTTTCGAATTTTTTTCTCATTACGCCATTTAGCGATCAGGTTAATGCTTTTTTTTAATTGATAGATCGGGCGATTCTGAACGCGGCGATACCAAATATGTGTAGGTTTTTGGTTTTTTTTATTGATTTATTTTGATTGGGGCGAAAGGGGGGTGATTTAAACTTTTATGTTTTTTTTATTTTTTTCACATTTTTAAAAACTTTTTTTTTTTACTTTTGCCATGCTTCTATAGCCTCCATGGGAGGCTAGAAGCAGGCACAGCCCGATCGGCTCTGCTACATAACAGCGATCATCAGATCGCTGTTATGTAGCTAAAATGCAGGTGTGCTGTGAGCGCCGACCACAGGGGGGCGCTCACAGCCACCGGCAATCAGTAACCATAGAGGTCTCAAGGACCTCTATGGTTACAATGGAGGAGCATCGCCGACCCCCGATCATGTGACAGGGGTCGGCGATGCGCTCATATCCGGCCGCACGGCCGGATGCGGTAGTTAAATGCCGCTGTCTGCGCTTGACAGCGGCATTTAACTAGTTAATAGCGGCGGGTGATCGCGATTTCACCCGCCGCTATTGCGCGCACATGTCAGCTGTAAAAAACAGCTGACATGTCGCGACTTTGATGTGCGCTCACCGCCGGAGCGCACATCAAAGCGGGGGTCCCGACATGTGACGTACTATACCGTCACATGTCGGGAAGGGGTTAAGGTACCATCACACGAAACGACTTTGTAACGATATCGCTAGCGATCCGTGACGTTGCAGCGTCCTGGCTAGCGATATCGTTTAGTTTGACACGCAGCAGCGATCAGGATCCTGCTGTGATGTCGCTGGTCGCTGAATAAAGTTCAGAACTTTATTTGGTCGTCCGATCGCCGTGTATCGTTGTGTTTGACAGCAAAAGCAACGATACCAGCGATATTTTACACTGGTAACCAGGGTAAACATCGGGTTACTAAGCGCAGGGCCGCGCTTAGTAACCCGATGTTTACCCTGGTTACCAGTGTAAAATGTAAAAAAAACAAACAGTACATACTTACATTCGCATCCCCCGCCGTCTGCTTCCCACACTGACTGAGCGCCGCAAAGTGAAAGTGAAAGCACAGCACAGCGGTGACGTCACCGCTGTGCCCTGCTACTGCCGGCGCTCAGTCAGTCAGTGCAGGAAGCGGACGCCAGGGGACGCGAATGTAAGTATGTACTGTTTGTTTTTTTTACATTTTACGCTGGTAACCAGGGTAAACATCGGGTTACTAAGCGCGGCCCTGCGCTTAGCAACCCGATGTTTACCCTGGTTACCCGGGGACCTCGGCATCGTTGGTCGCTGGAGAGCGGTCTGTGTGACAGCTCTCCAGCGATCAAACAGCGACGCTGCAGTGATCGGCATCGTTGTCGCTATCGCTGCAGCGTCGTTTCGTGTGAAGGTACCTTTAAAGCCTCAAAGCAAACTATTGCTAGATGGGTGAGAGAGGCCATTATTCTAGCGTATAGTAGTGCAGGCAGGGTTGTTCCACAGGGCCTGAAAGCCCACTCCACGAGGGCCATGGCGAAGTCGTGGGCGGAGAGAGCAGATGCTACCATCGACCAAATCTGTAAGGCGGCCACTTGGTCCTCTCCGTCTACATTTTTTAAACATTATAGGCTAGACCTATCTGCTACCTCTGATCTCACATTTGGGAGAAGAGTGTTACAAGCAGTGATCCCTCCCTAAAAGAGAATACAAATCTCTGTAACTCTCTCGTGGTGCCGTCATGTATGATGGAAAAACACGGGTATTACATACCTGGTAATGTGTTTTTTCATGAGACATGACGGCACCCTTATATTCCCACCCCCGTTGATCACATCATTAGTTGGGTGCATTATTACCGTTATTTGTATTATACACTCCCCCGGGTGTTGGTGAATAGAACCATATAGGATGTATTATTTTTCTGTACACTAACCTGCGGAGTTGGCTGTCTGTGATGTCTATACCGCAGCCCAGCGTCTCCTGTGCTAAATATACTCCAACACTGGTGTATCCCATATGATGTGTATATACTCCGGCCATGGCGTCTCCTAAGTAATGCATATACAGCAGTCTCTGTGTTTCCTATGTGATGTGTATACCGCAGCCCCCATGTCTCCTGTCATGTATTCACTGTATCCCCCATGTCTCCTATGATGTACACATAGGACACACTAAGATTGGTTGTATACTTCACCTAGTATATACTATGTGATGTATATGGCAGTCTTGGTGTCTTAGGCTGGGGTCACACATGGCGTAAGACAATACGCCACGTATTATACGTCCGTACTACGGCCGTAATATGGAGAAATGTTCCCAAAATATTGATCCGTAGTCAGGGTGTGTCAGCGTATTTTGCGCATGGCATCCTCCGTATGTAATCCGTATGGCATCCGTACTGCGAGATTTTCGCGCAGGCTTGCAAAACCGACATCTAATGGATTTATGTGCTCAAATGTTCATTAAAACATATATACAGTGTATATATATATATATGTCATTGAGACACATATATATATATATTCTGTATTTAGATTTCATTCAGCGCGATATCTGAAAAGCCGGTAATTCAATTGCCGGCTTTGCATTTCTCCTTCACAAACCCGACAGGATATGAGACATGGTTTACATACAGTAAACCATCTCATATCCCCTTTTTTTTTGCATATTCCACACTACTAATGTTAGTAGTGTGTATGTGCAAAATTTCAGCGCTGTAGCTGCTGAAATAAAGGGTTAAATGGCGGAAAAAATTGGCGTGGGCTCCTGCGCAATTTTCTCCGCCAGAGTGGTAAAGCCAGTGACTGAGGGCAGATATTAATAGCCAGGAGAGGGTCCATGGTTATTGGCCCCCCCTGGCTACAAACATCTGCCCCCAGCCACCCCAGAAAAGGCACATCTGGAAGATGCGCCTATTCTGGCACTTGGCCACTCTCTTCCCACTCCCTGTAGCGGTGGGATATGGGGTAATGAAGGGTTAATGCCACCTTGCTATTGTAAGGTGACATTAAGCCAGATTAATAATGGAGAGGCGTCAATTATGACACCTATCCATTATTAATCCAATTGTAGGAAAGGGTTAAAAAACACACACACACATGATTACAAAGTAGTTTAATGAAATAAACACAGCGGTTGTTGTAATAATTTATTGTTCTCGCAATCCATTTGCAAACCCTCGCTTGGCAAAATAATAAACGCACAAGATACATACCTTCTGATGTCAGATCATGTCCCACGAAGTAATCCATATGAAGGGGTTAACTAATATTACAGGCAGAGCTGCGATAAACCACTCGCTCGTGCCTGTAATCCCCTGGGTGCTGAAAGGAAAGCAGTGATCTATACTTACATTGAGTCGCGGTGAGGTGCCCTCTGGTGGATGTTCTCATGAACTGCAGCCTGGGAACTTTTTCCCACGCTCCAGGTCATATGAGGACATCCACCAGGGGGCGCATCACCGCGACTGAAGGAAATGTAGGTCAATGACCTACATTTCATTCATTCGCTGGGGATTACAGGCACGGAGCACCGCTGCATTTAGCAGGGCTCCTGCCTGTAATATTAGTTAACCCCTTCAGATGGATTACATCGTTGGACGTGATCTGACATCAGAAGGTATGTATTTTGTGCGTTTATTATTTTGCCAAGCGAGGGTTTGCAAATGGATTGCGAGAACAATAAATTATTACAACAACCGCTGTGTTTATGTCATTAAAATCCTTTTTAATCATGTGTGTGTGTGTTTTTTAACCCTTTCCTACAATTGGATTAATAATGGATAGGTGTCATAATTGACGCCTCTCCATTATTAATCTGGCTTAATGTCACCTTACAATAGCAAGGTGGCATTAACCCTTCATTACCCCATATCCCACCGCTACAGGGAGTGGGAAGAGAGTGGCCAAGTGCCAGAATAGGCGCATCTTCCAGATGTGCCTTTTCTGGGGTGGCTGGGGGCAGATGTTTTTAGCCACGGGGGGGCCAATAACCATGGACCCTCTCCTGGCTATTAATATCTGCCCTCAGTCACTGGCTTTACCATTCTGGCGGAGAAAATTGCGCGGGAGCCCACGCCAATTTTTTCCGCCATTTAACCCTTTATTTTAGCAGCTACAGCGCTGAAATTTTGCACATACACACTACTAACATTAGTAGTGTGGAATATGCAAAAAAAAGGGGGATATGAGATGGTTTACTGTATGTAAACCATGTCTCATATCCTGTCGGGTTTAGGCAGGAGAAGGAAAAAGCCGGCAATTGAATTTCCGACTTTTCACTAACAGCGCTGCGTATTTCTCACAAGTCACACTGCTGGTCCGTGTGGAATCCGTATTTTTCTCGCCCCCATAGACTTTCATTGGCGTATTATTTGCGCAGTACGCTGACAAACGCAGCATGCTGCGATTTTGTACGGCCGTAGAAAGCCGTATAATACTGAACCGTAATATACGGCTAATAGGAGCAGCCCCATTGAGAAGCATTGTGCCGTATGTAATGCGAGTTTTACGGACGTAGTTTATGCGCTCTTACGTCCGTAAAACACGCATGTGTGACCCCAGCCTTATATGTGATGCATATACCGCAGTGTTGGAGTCTCCTGTATCATGTATATACTGCAAATCTCCCACTGATTGTGTTCTAAAAATGTAATGTGAGCAGTGATGGATTTCCCACTGTGAGGAGACCTGCAGTATAATATACATCTATATTAGGTGCAAGCTCTTAGCAAAACTTATCATTGCAAAGAGTCGCTGGCGCTCCAGACAAACTGGAAAAGCAGTTATGAGTAGCACCATCATCCATACCACTTAACATCACAGCCGCACCAAAGAAAAGCAGTTTCCGCCATCACATTTAGAGGTGAGTTAATTAAATGTTTGATCAAATAGATCAGGGAACTTTTCAAGGTGATACTTTTGTACGGCCCCTGAATGATGGTATAAATATTCAAATGAACCTTGGCAGAAAAAAGTTTTCTAACCCTGCAATAAACTAACAGATCGTTATGGGGGTACCACCTCCTTTAGTTTCTGAGGACCTCGTGGGTCGAAGTGAATTGCTACAATCCCTAACAACTATTCTCAACTTCGCTCTCGTGTGGGCCACACACCTCTTGGTGTGCCGCTGCATCTTCGTATCTGTTCACACTTTTTTGCAATTTCCTTAGGAGAACACATGTCCCAGCCTGGCCAGTCTTCACTATGACCCTCAGGTTTTGCTACTTTAACTTCTTATCTAGTATATCAAGACTTCTCCCGTGCTTCCCCCATACTTTGGAACTCTCTACCACAACACACCAGACTCTTGCCTACCACGGAAACCTTCAAAAAGAACCTGAAGACCCACCTCTTCCGACAAGCCTACAACCTGCAGTGATCCTTAGTCTGCTGAACCGCCGCACAACTAGCGCTACCCTCTCCCAGTGTATCCTCACCCATCCCCTGCAGACTGTGAGCCCTGTGGGCAGGGTCCTCTCTCCCTCTGTACTGGTGTGTGCCTTGTTTTGCTCATGTTTATTGTACTTGTCTATAATTGCCCCTTCCACGTGTAAAGCACCATGGAATAAATGGTGCTATAAAAATGAATAATAGTATAGCTAACACTTGCTGTAAGCCCCCACTTGCCTGACCGAAAGAATCCTTCAGCCACTTGACACTTGTTCACTTTATAACTTGCTACCCAAGAATGGTCTCCTCTTCCTTCTTCACACACATCACCCGTAATCAGTGGTGGTCTGCAAACCGTAGGTCCTTCTCTTTCCTGTACTTTCCAATGACCGCCTAAGTAAGTTTCTTTGCCCATGTAACCCTCCCACCATGGGCTGTCCCCAATAGTCAATTGTCTACTTTCCAGCGAAATGCCGCAGACAACGAATTAAGACAAAATGCATAAAACAATGCACCACTTTACTATTAGATCTTCAGGAGTGGTTTCGAGAGCTTCTCCACTCCTTTACAAGTGCTTGAATACTGCAGTGGTCACATGCTGAGCAAGACCGAGTTAAAGGAGAGGAGACCAGCAGGATGGAGGAGGACAGGGAAAATTAATGGTTTATTTAACCCAGTGAAATACCTAGTGAAAATGTAAATTGTCACCAATGAGCCACATTTACTAGTAGTGAAAAAAGATTGGCACTTTACAAAAGAGTCAAGTCTCTCAAATTTATCACAATGCCGCACATTGCATAATGTATTAGGTGTAACTTACAGCTTACATTTTTTTCCTTTACATCACATCACTGTCCCATATATCATGATGCCATTTTTCTTGCCGTATTAAGTTTTAGCCTAAAAAGGGTCGGCTAGAATAGCAACTTGGCTTTGGTCTCTAGTTGTTCAAAAATGCCCATTTTGATGTGAGTGTTCTGTATTAGCTGGTTTCTCACTGACGATCAAATAAGTACGGTAAATGATACGGGATCCAAGAAGTATCGTTTCTCCTTGCGGAGGGGGACATGTTAAGCATGTTGAGGTGAGAAGACGTAAAGCCGCAATGCTCCTCTGGGAACTACGCAAATTGTCTCTTCAGAGAGGAAGAGGACTAGAACTCTAGTGCCACCTATTGGAAGTAGCCATCCTAACAGTCAATGTCAGGTCGACATTGACTGTTAGTATTGCTACTTCCAATAGGTGGCACTAGAGTTCTAGTCCTCTTCCTCTCTGAAGAGACAATTTGGTAAATGATACCAAATTCTATAAAACTTTGCTTGACAAATCTTACCCATATCACTTCCTCAGTGAACATGTGAAGACCTGATCAAATTGATCACTAGTGAGTTCAGGGCCTGGGAATGAAGCAACTAACCCACCACAAAATACTTTTGCTCAATTAGATAACATTCCTGTCCTCCTACCCAGAGTCAGAGATTAAAAGGGTTTAGAACCGAGATTAGAAAGGAGATTGTTGCCTCTGATGTTTCTTTTGGCCTTTATTAGTCATCAAAAGAATATTTGGCAGCATCTTCCAAAAAAGCGGACTATACAAGAATAAGAATATGATGATTTTAGTTTAATCCATGTCAGTAATTTTAACATTTTTTTCTAAGAAGTGATGTTTTATAAAAAGATAAATGTAGAATTTATTTTTCTAAAACTAGTGGGGAAATCACAATTTTCAGAAGCTTCCAGATTGAATGAAATAGCAGTTCTTTCTGGAGGACCTGGCATCTAGGACGGAGTAATCCTATTGCTACATATACGTTAACTGGGAGTATACTCTGGACTATAGAACAGGAGAAGGACTACAAGGTATTCTGGTTACAAGAAAGCTGAGCAGCAGTTTTCAATGTCAAGCAGCAGCTGCAAAAGTAAACAAGATTTTAGGATGTATAAAAAGAGAGAGTAAATCCCGTGATCCCAACATATTGTTACCCCTTTATAAATCACTTGTGAGGCCACATCTAGAGTATGGGATCCAGTTTTGGGCTCCACATTTTAAAAAGGATATTCAGAAGTTAGAATCAGTTCAATGATGGGAAACTAGAAAATTACAAGCGATGGAAGGCCTCTCATATGAGGAAAGGTGGGAAAAGTTGGTCTTGTTTAGCTTAGAAAAAAGACTCCTCAGAGGAAATCTCATTAAATGTATAAATATATGTGTGGCAAGTACAAAACATTGGCACATGACTTGTTCCTTCCAAGGACCATACTGAGGACTAGGGGGTACTCATTACTGGTGAAAAAAGGCGATTCCGACAGCTAAACAGGAAAGGGTTCTTTACAGTTAGAGCAGTCAGACTGTGGACTGCCCGACCACAGGACGTAGTAATGACTGACACTATAACAGCTTTAAAAAAAGAGCCGAATTATTTCCTTGATACACATAACATTGCAGATTATAGCTAGATTAATGACAATATGTACAATTGGTGGAGAAAGGTTGAACAGATGAAGACTTTATTCTAAGTGGAATTGCAGTGTTAGGTCATTAGCCTTCTGACTGAGCACTCCGCCTTTTAGCCACAGGTGTTTTAATTACAGCAGGACCACTACCCCTCCACAGAGAGAGAGATTTTAGTCTGAGAGGACTTGCATTAGGTTCCCATTCAGATGAAGACTTTATTATAAGAGTGGAATGGCAGTGTTAGGTCCTGGTGAAAGAGAAACACCTTACCGTGGCTACCAGGTACACATGAATTGGCCAATTTATGCGCTAAGCTTTATCAATTTTTCATATTTCTAGTGCAGTAATGCAATTCAATTTTCATATTTCATATTTGCATGCTATGGCACTACAGAGTGCTGCCTTTTTTGTTTGTATGTCCTTACACTGGCACGTCAGGCATGTTTTTTTTTTCTTGTGTTCACACATGTGGTTTACTCTCCAGGACTAGTGGCATGTAATAAAGGTCTTGAATTGCGAGCTAACCAGTTCATGTCTTCCAGTCCTGTTTTTAGTATTTGTATGCAGTCCATACATGCAGAGGTTTCTTCTGCTGTAATCTGCACAGTTCTGTTGCTTCTGTGTATTTGCTAATATTGTATAATGCACCTGTGAGGATAACTCTTGTGCCGATACCCTGACTACTAAGCAGCATGCGAACACGCGGAAAGAGAAAAGCATCTCTCCTGTGTTCCTTGTGAAGGATTATGGCCTGCTGAGAACATTTTCATATTGACCCTGTGAAAACAATGAATAATAAGTAATTGAAGTGCTTTGTAGGCATCTCCTTTACTGAAGTAAACAACTATTGTTTTCACTTGCTGTAACATCCCATAATTGTCATTGCTGTCAGGCTAAGATTATTCATTTCTATGTTTTCTTCAGAAATACCACTTATAACCATCATATACACGTGTGCATAACATAATACCTCCGCGCTTGTTATTACCATAGACATAAGTCATAAACCTCCCCTGCGTGTCATTTTAATATTCGGTGTCCGATCACACACTGATCCACCATGGGCTTTCCGCCGCAGCATGAGACTCATGTTATGTGCATTTGCTGCAGATTTCACCCTTCGCGTTGTGATACATTACAAAGGGTGATCTCTATGGTGAAAATCCGCAGCATAAATTGATATGCTGCAGGCTTTAAATGGCTTGTCCACTAGTAGGACAAAAAAAAACGTACAAAATGCTACGAAAATGCTGAAATTCGGGCATTTTGGATGCAGCATTTTGGCTGCAGAACAAGCGCTGCTTGTGAACATAGTCTAACTTCTGGAATATTGGTTCACTGCTTTTCTGATTGTCCACTGGATTACACTAATCTATCCTGACTGGGACCTGCTTGACATGATCCATCCGGTGATCTAATAGATCCTCATGGACAAGTTGACATAGTCATTCCTGGCGTACAGATATCTGAAGGATTTCTCTCCAATTTTTGTTGCTTTCTGGCACCTTGAACAGAAGTTGAGTAAAAAATGGCTTGCTGCATAGTAAATTATGTATATTATATCTGCAGCTTTTGATGAAAGTGTCATGTACTTATTTTCTGTCTCCCAGGTACCAATTGCTCGATGATCCTGATGGGTAGCGTCTGCCGAATACTCCCGGCCTGTAAATTTGTGTAATGTGTGTGCCCTTGTGAGAAATGAGCAGCAAGGACCTGAAGTGTAATTTTCCGGTTCCCTCCGTGCGGTCCGTACAATTGTTTTCTCCCCTATTGCCATCTCTGTGTATAAATTACGGCAGATGGCCGGCCGCATTTTCGAATTTGATATAAGCCTCTGCGAGGAAAACAATTCACATGTGTAATTGTCTCCCAGAGAGATCTGCCCAGGTCCATTAAAATAGTGTCATTTGGAAGGGAGCTTCTTATGTGTCTTCACCTCCACATTGTGAAAAGGTGTTGAGGTTCATCCGCTTCATACCTGTCATATTGAATGGGAAAAGCAGAGAAGAGAAGGCATTAAAAACATATATCTTTTTAGAAAACCAATTTTATGCTATATATTTAAAGATTTTTCTGTATTTTCATGACTATGAAAAATGTAAATTCACACTGAAGGCATCAAAACTATGAAGTAACACATGTGGAATTATACACTTAACAAAAAAGTGTGAAACAACTGAAAATATGTCTTATATTCTAGGTTCTTCAAAGTAGCCACCTTTTGCTTTGATGACTGCTTTGCACACTCTTGGCATTCTCTTGATGAGCTTCAAGAGGTAGTCACCGGAAATGGTTTTCCAACAATTGTTCCCAGTTGGAATCGTTGCACAATATGTTCCGAGTTGGTTTGGGCATTCAGTTTTCACTATTTCTTCTGTTGTTCTCGGATGAAAAAAAACAAATAATAATGAAGGTTTCTCAACTTTGTCATATCAAATAGTCCATGATAAACGGACATCACATGAACAGACACATATATAGTTTTTTTTTATTCAGACCCATAGATATATTTCATTGCGATTGATCTGATAGAATCATAGAATGTTAGAGTTGGAAGGCTCCTCAAGGGTCAATGCAGGATTCACTAAACCATCTCAGACAGATGTCTGTCCAGCCTCTGTTTGAAGACTTTCATTGAAGGAGAATTTCTGTGTCAAAAAGTTTTTATGATATCTATCTGAATGTTCTCCCTTTAAGTTTCATTCCATTGCTTCTCGTGTTTCCATGTGCAAATAAGAATGTGTCCACGGTCTGGAATCCCAGCACTTTGGACACAGAGGATACCCCTCTCCGTCCAAAGCGCTGCCCCCTTTTGTATGCTCTGTGATTCCGCCTGTGTTCAATGAATCGCCACATCCTATACATAAACTGTGTTATTATCCAGACTGTTGACTGTTATTTATCTTACGGAGACAGCTTTCCTTTCCTTCCTTTTTTTTTTTTTTTTTTTTTTTTAAGGTTGCTGTACTCAATTTTCCAATACAAATGTACATTCACTCTGAAAATCTTTGACTGTGATTTTTACTAAATACTGAAATATTTGGGTATTGCAGTATATAGTATAAGCTATAAAACACATTTTCTAAAACCTAAGGTGAATAATACAAAGAAAAAAAAAGTTTTAAAAATGTAAAAAAAAAATATGACAGTTTGAATCGTCCCCTTGTTCCCAATGGGAAGTAAATGGAAAAACATAATAAAAATTCAGCATCACCGTGTTTGCAAAAGTTTGATCTTTCAATTTTTTTGTTTTATTTAAACATCTCCCCCTTTCTCTTTGATGTAATGGATTTAGTATGTTGATTTTTTTGAAGTACAAATAAATTTACTGTTTTTATACCTAATGACTCCTATTTTCTCCGTGTGATATATATATATATTTTGGAGTTGGTTTGCTTTGCTGTTTCTTTTGTTTTGGAGTGGGCTATTTTTAGGCCCTATTGTAATGATTACAATATGTTATTGAGGTTTTTGTTTCTATCGTCAAAATGACGCATGCGGAAGCATCTGCATACAGCCGCACGACCTGCGTACCTAATGGTAAAGATAGGTACGCAGGCCGCATGCAGAACTAGGCGGAGCTAGCGGCGGAGGTGCGGCCGAGGGCGGGGCTTCAAGGAGGAAGTCCGCAGCCCTCCGCAGCTGCTACAAATGCTAATGTGAAACCGGCCTAAGCCATTAAGATCAGCCCGCAGCTGTCTGCCTAGCCTTTGCTGTCTTCTAATTATAGGGGGACTTTACTTAATTTTTTTTTTGTGGGGGGTCCTTCAATTTAATAACCGGTAAAGGTTTACTGTGGGTATGGGAAGTATTCAGACCCCTTTAAATTTTTCACTCTGTTTCATTGCAGCCATTTGGTAAATTCAAAAAAAGTTAATTTATTTCTCATTAATGTACACTCTGCACCCCATCTTGGCTGAAAAAAACTAATGTAGTAATTTTTGCAAATTTACTAAAAAAGAAAAACTGAAATATCGCATGGATATATTCAGACCCTTTGCTCAGTATTGAGTAGAAGCACATTTTGAGCTAGTACAGCCACGAGTCGTCTTGGGAATGATGCAACAAGTTTTTCACACCTGGTTTTGGGGATCCTCTGCCATTCTTCCTTGCAGTTCCGTCAGGTTGGATGGTGAACGTTGGTGGACAGCCATTTTCAGGTCTCTTCAGAGACGCTTAATTGCATTTAGGTCAGTGCTCAGGCTGGGGCAGTCAAAAATAGTCACAGAGTTGTTCTGAAGCCACTCCTTTGTTATTTTAGCTGTGTGCTTAGTGTCATCGTCTTGTTGGAATGTGAACCTTCGGCCAAGTCAGAAGTCCAGAGCAGTCTGGAAGAGGGTTTCATCCAGGATATCTCTGTACTTGGTCGCATTCATGCTTCCTTCAATGGCAACCAGTTGTCCTGTCCCTGCAGCTGAAAAACACCCCCATAGCATAATGCTGCCACCACCATGTTTCACTATTGGAATTGTATTGGGCAGGTGATGAGCAGTGCCTGGTTTTCTCCACACATGCCGCTTAGAATTATCACCAAAAATGTATCTTCTTCTCATCAGACCAGAGAATCTTATTTCTCCTAGTCTCGGAGTCCTTCATGTGTTTTTTAGCAAACTCTATGCGGGTTTTCATATGGCTTGAACTGAGGAGACGCTTCCGTCGAGCCACTCTGCCATAAAGGCCTGACTGGTGGAGGGCTGCAGTGATAGTTGACTTTGTGGAACTTTCTCCCATCTCTCCACTGCATCTCTGGAGCTCAGCCACAGTGATCTTGGGGTTCTTTTCTACCTCTCTCACAGAGTTTCTACTCCCAAGATTGCCCACTTTGGCTATACGGCTAGGTCTAGGTAAACTTCTGGTGGTCCCAAACTTCTTCCATTTAAGGATTATGGAGGCCACTGTGCTCTTAGGAACCTTGAGTACTGCAGAAATTCTTTTGTAACCTTAGCCAGATCTGTGCCTTGCCAAAATTTGGTCTCTGAGCTCTTTGGCCAGGTCCTATTACCTCATGATTCTCATTTGGTCTGACATGCACTGTGAGGTCTTATATAGACAGGTGTGTGCCTTTCCAAATCAAGTCCTATCAGTTTATTTAAACACAGCTGGACTCCAATGAAGGAGTAGAACCATTTCAAGGAGGATCACAAGGAATTGGACAGCTATGTAGCAGAGCCGATCGTGTTGTGCCAGCTTCTAGCCTCCCATGGAGGCTATTGAAGCATGGCAAAAGTAAAAAAAATGTGAAAAAAAAAAAAATATATAAAAGTTTAAATCACCCCCCTTTTGCCCCATTCAAAATAAATCAATAAAAAAATATCAAACCTACACATATTTGGTATCGCCGCATTCAGAATCGCCCGATCTATCAATAAAAAAAAAGCATTAACCTGATCGCTAAACGGCGTAATGAGAAAAAAATTCAAAACGCCAGAATTACGTTTTTTTGGTCTCCGCGACATTGCATTAAAATGCAATAACGGGCGATCAAAAGAACGTATCTGCACTGAAATGGTATCATTAAAAACGCAAAAAATAAGCCCTCAAAAATGGAGACGCTACGCGTATCGGAAAATGGCGCAAATTTTTTTTTTTTTAAGCAAAGTTTGGAATTTTTTTTCACCACTTAGATAAAAAATAACCTAGACATGTTAGGTGTGTATGAACTCGTACTGACCTGGAGAATCATAATGGCAGGTCAGTTTTAGCATTTAGTGAACCTAGCAAAAAAGCCAAACAAAAAACAAGTGTGGGACTGCACTTTTTTTTGCTATTTCACCGCACTTGGAATTTTTTACCCATTTCTAGTACATGACATGGTAAAACCAATGATGTCGTTCAAAAGTAAAACTCGTCCTGCAAAAAATAAGCCCTCACATGGCCAAATTGACGGAAAAATAAAAAAGTTATGGCTCTGGGAAGGAGGGGAGCGAAAAACGAACATGGAAAAATGGAAAATCCCAAGGTCATGAGGGGGTTAAATATGAGTGTCTGAGCAGAGGGTCAGAATACTTATGACCAAGTGATATTTCAGTGTTTATTTTTAATAAATTTGCAAAAATTCTTACATTTCTGTGGGGGGGGTTAATCAAGATGGGGTGCAGAGTGTACATTTAATGAGGGAAAAAAATGAACTTTTTTGAATTTGCCAAATGGCTGCAATGAAACAAAGAGTGAAAAATTTAAAGGGGTCTGAATACTTTCCGTACCCACTGTAATATACAGCTGTATAGCCCGGGAAGCTCCATGTGTATTACCCTCTTCCCGGGCTATACATCTACCCTCAGCTGTCCCCTTTCCCTCTGCTGGTTGATAAAATGTTGTGGAATTCCACGCCATGTTTTTTTCAAAAAATTTTTTGAAAAATAATTTAGTATGTAAAAAAAAAAAAAAAAGCACGTGTACAGTAAGCTACACTAGAACTGTATTAATTATATATGTGACTGACTTCTTTATATTATCTATTCTATGTGTATAGATCTATTCTATTCTGTGGGGTCACGCTGTGATTTTACTGTACGCGGGAGATTAATTGCTGTTTTTTCAAATGACATTAGTGTGCAAAAATCGGTCAGGACTCCCATGGTCATAGTGCTTTGCAACCTTTTTCTCACACTCCTTGACTTAAATTGGCGAGTCTCGTCCAATATACCAGGACAATCGCAGCATGATGCGCTTTTTTTTTTTTTTTTTCCAATCTGATTTCGGCTGGCAAAAAAATTGCAGATGACAGTGACTCAAAGATTAACATTGGTCAGCGTGTAATCAGATTTTTTTTTTCCTGAGTGCACTCATCTGTTTTCCACGCAGATGAATATCCCTTAGGGCTCATTTCCACTGGCGAGGAAAACGGACGAGTGCAATCTGATAAAAAATCGGATTGCACTCGGACCAATGTTATTCAATAGGTGTCTTTTCATTTGCTATTTTTTTCTCAGCCGAAATCGGACTGAGAAAAAAATCGCAGCATGCTGCGATTTGCTGCGAGTCTCGGACGAGACTCGCCAATGCAAGTCAATGGGTGCGAGAAAAAAAACGGACGGAATACGGACCATCCGTATTCCGTCCATTTTTTACGGATACATCACCATTCTGTGGCCTAGAACACTGTCCATGGTCCTGTAAATGACTGTATAAAAATAGTTGCAGAGAAATAAAACGGATTGCATAGGGATGTCATACGGATGTAAAACGCATTGCACTCGCATTACACTCGCATTACACTCGCATGACAATCGCATACGCTACATCCGTTTTTTCGGTCCAGATTACGGACCGATTTGTTTCTTGCCAGTGGAAATGAGCCCTTAAGGCTCATTTCCACTTGCAAGAAAAAAAAAAGGTCCGTAATCTGGACCAATAAAAAGTATACGTTTGTCATGCGAGTTCAGTGTGATTTTTTTTAATCACACCATCCGTTTTACATCCGTATGACATCCGTATGCAATCCGTTTTTTTTCTCTGCAACTATTTTTATACAGTCATTTACAGGACCATTTACAGTGTTCTAGGCCACAGAATAGTAAGGTATCCATAAAAAACAGACGGAATATGAATGGTCCGTATTCCGTGCGTTTTTTTTCTCGCACCCATTGACTTGCATTGGCGAGTCTCGTCCGAGAGTCGCAGCAAATCGCAGCATGCTGCGATTTTTTTCTCAGTCCGATTTCGGCTGAGAAAAAAATCACAAATGAGATGTCACCTATTGAATAACATTGGTCCGAGTGCAATCCGATTTTTTTTATCGTATTGCACTCGTCCGTTTTTCTCGCAAGTGGAAATGAGCCCTTAGTCTTGGATCCAGCACATCTCTCCTGTCTCCCAACCTCTCCTCGTTCACTTTTGTATCTCTGTTTTGGCCTTTATGTTAGCTTGTTTTTAGTTGCTGTTTTAAAACTTACAAGGTTTATACTGTACCAAGACATTCTCAAGTCTTTCTTGGTCAGACCAATCTAAAATAGTCAGTGGGAAGTGTTTCAGCATCGAAGGAGCGGCTTCCAGTCTGTTTCCAGTCTTCCACAAATTGGCGAAACACATAAACATTGGAAGAGACACTGTGTTGCTAAATGCATTGGTGTGCCGCGGCTCAGAATCCCCCTTTCTCTCAAGACTCTCTCCAGAGTGATGGATGGAACAACATCTCCAAAATTGGGTTTGGCAGCAGAACTCATTAATTTTATTATCTGTCTTTCTTCCTCCTCCCCCTTCCATTAAACTGTGTGTTCAGTACAGAACAATGGAAATACTACAGATTACCCAGCAAAAAGTAATTAGATTTTGATGTCTTCTCTTTGTAATTTGGGTCCTTTTGAAATCCTCTTAATTATGTTATTTTTTTTTCTACATATACACAATGTAACGCTGTTATTATTTTTTTTACAGCCAACTCTGTGCTTTATGCAATTATTAAAAGTGCTAATGTAATTATGACCAGCTGCTTGTTTTGTTTCCACTGCATCCTAATATTCCAGCTACTCTGTTATTTGTTCATTGGTTTTGTACGTAAAAGAAATGGGAAGGAAAGATGTTGGGGCTATGAAAAAAAAGTCAGTCACTGCCAAAGTTGCTGTCTAGCCCCAGTCTTAGAACTGTGGACATTTTCGATAGGGAAATAATGATTTTTAGGTATTTTAGTGAACCCCTGTAAATAATAAAATAACTCTGCAATCTTCAATCCTTCATTCATTTTCAGACCTCATGATATGCAGTTTGTAGCATGATTTAAGTTTCCAATACTGTGTTTTTGTTCTTCATGTGTTTCCCTCCTTTTCTACAGTTTTTTTGTCTGCCCTCCCTGAGACTGTAAGTACTTGTTTCCCTATCTAAACTGTGGAGATTGGTGTACAACCTCTTCCCTGCTGCTATCTATAGACAGCATATTGCAGCATGTAGTAAGCTGGTCCAGTATAGAACACATCGAGCCAGTCATGTCCACAATTTAGTATGGATGTATGAAGCCGGCTTTATAATCTATTTGACTTGGCACATGTCTTTTTTTTTTTTTTTGTGAGGGGGACTGGACTGTATGTTAAAAAAAAAATAATAATCACGAAGATATGTCCATGTTTGGTGCTACGGTAGTCACCTGTCAAAATCACCCGTACAATTCTATGAATTTATGAAAATCACAGATAGCACACATATGAAACTCCTGTGCCGTTCATTGTAATAGGTAGAAGAAGCTTTGCAATTTTTTTTTACACAATGACCAAGTACTGATGAAAATCAGTATTGTTTTTTTTTTCCGTTCTGAGTGAAGCCTTGGTCATTTATGTGACAAATTGGTTTCTTGATTGGTCTGTTTGTCCCTAAAGATTGTGAGCAGCTGCAGGATCTCTGAAGATCATTATTGCATAGAAGATGCTCGGTTTAGCGAGGCACAGGTCAACTGCTAACTGAATGTAATCAGGTTAGGTATTCGTATTGCAAAACGTGAACTATTTTGGCACAATGATTAAAAGCACTTAGCATGCTTCAAATAAAATCACCCTTGCCTTAAAAAATGTGCAAATGAAATTAAAAATTCCATGACTCAGCTTCCCGTAATCTGATACGGGCATCCTGTGAATGTAATGGTTTATATTTTGTGTTGTTTCTTTTTTTTTTTTTTTTAATAACCAAATTAAATATTAGCCCCTTAATGACCAGGCCAATTTTTATATTTCTGACCACTGTCACTTTGAGGTTACAACTCTGGAAACCTTCGACGTATCCCACTGATTCTGAGACTGTTTTATTCATGACATATTGTACTTCATGTTAGTGGTAAAAAAATTTCGATAAGACCTGTTTTATAAAAAAAAAAAAAAAAAATTGTCCAAAATGTTACTTTTTACTCTTACTTTTTGTGCCCTTAAATCAGAGAGTCATGTCACACAAAATACTTAATAAATAACATTTCCCACATGTCTACTTTACATCAGCACAATTTTGGAAACATTTTTTTTTGTTATGAAGTTATAAGGGCTAAAGGTTGACCAGTGATTTCTCGTTTTTCCAACAAAATTAATAAAACCATTGTTTTTAGGGACCAACTCACATTTGAAGTTACTTTGACAGAAAATACCCAAATGTTTCACCATTCTAAAACTGCACCCCTCAAGGTGCACAAAACCACATTCAAGAAGTTTATTAACCCGTCAGGTGCTTCACAAGAACTAAAGTAATGTGGAAGAAAAAAATTAACATTTTTTTTTTTTTTTTTTTTACAAGAAAATTACCTTAGACCCAACTTTTTTTTATATTCACAAGAGTATCAGGAGAAATTGCACAACAAATGTTGTGGTCTATTTTCTCCTGTGTACACCAATACCCCATATGTGGGGGAAATCCACTGTTTGGGCTCAGAAGGGAGGGAGCACCGTTTGACTTTTTGAGCGCAAAATTGGCTGGAATCAATGGCAGGCACCATGTCGCGTTTGGAGACTTCCTGATGAGCCTAAACAGTGGAAACCCCCTAATTCTAACTTCAACCCTAACCCCAACTGCAAAGAATGGGATTTTTTTTTTCCCTAAGGGGTGACAAATGGGGGGGGGTTGAGTTACTATTTTTTTTATTTTGATCACTGTGATAGGGTCTACCACAGTGATCAAAATGAGCCAATAGGAAAAATCTCTTATTGTTGCCGGGTCCCGGCCAGCAGATCTCGGCGGGCGCACTGTGCATGCATCCCCCATTTTCTACCAGGAAGATGAAATGGAGGTCTGGGGTTGGAGCAGGAGGATCCGGGGATGGCAGAGGTACTGGGGCAGCTTAGGGGACACCATTTCTCTCACCTCTGATATGCTAGGCCATATCAGAGGAGAGATAAATGAATGGAAAACTGGACATATAACCGTAAGTAACGTTGATCACAAGACAAGGAACTTTAAAAACCGAACCGAAAAGATGTTCTCTGGGGTCTCAGCTATCCCCGGTAGTCAAGACCCCGGAGATCTTCCGATGCTGGGGGGCTATACACTTATTTCTCAGTGCCGTTAAAAAGCGGCGCTGAGGAATAAGTACCCTTAACTGTTGCTATTACAAGGTGTATCAGCAGTCCTTAAGGGTTTAGATTGTTTTCATTATTTTTTTCTGTGTTTTGAGCAAATACTTTTCCACAAACACACTGGGCATAATTGATACACGAGTTACACAATTCATCTGTTTTGTGCACCAGTCTGAAAGAAGATTGCGCTAGAGTAAGGCTGGGGTCACACATGCGAGTTTTACGGACGTAAGAGCGCAGAAACTACGTCCGTAAAACTCACATTACATACGGCACAATTATTCTCAATGGGGCTGCTCCTATTAGCCGTATATTACGGTTCAGTATTATACGGCTTTCTACGGCCGTACAAAATCGCAGCATGCTGCGTTTGTCAGCGTACTGCGCAAATAATACGCCAATGAAAGTCTATGGGGGCGCGAAAAATACAGATTCCACACGGACCTGCAGTGTGACTTGCGAGAAATACGCAGCGCTGTTAGTGAAAAGTCGGTAATTCAATTGCCGGCTTTGCATTTCTCCTTCACAAACCCGACAGGATATGAGACATGGTTTTCATACAGTAAACCATCTCATATCCCCTTTTTTGTTGCATATTCCACACTACTAATGTTAGTAGTGTGTATGTGCAAAATTTCAGCGCTGTAGCTGCTGAAATAAAGGGTTAAATGGCGGAAAAAATTGGCGTGGGCTCCCGCGCAATTTTCTCCGCCAGAGTGGTAAAGCCAGTGACTGAGGGCAGATATTAATAGCCAGGAGAGGGTCCACGGTTATTGGCCCCCCCGTGGCTAAAAACATCTGCCCCCAGCCACCCCAGAAAAGGCACATCTGGAAGATGCGCCAATTCTGGCACTTGGCCACTCTCTTCCCACTCCCTGTAGCGGTGGGATATGGGGTAATGAAGGGTTAATGCCACCTTGCTATTGGAAGGTGACATTAAGCCAGATTAATAATGGAGAGGCGTCAATTATGACACCTATCCATTATTAATCCAATTGTAGGAAAGGGTTAAAAAACACACACACACATGATTACAAAGTAGTTTAATGAAATAAACACAGCGGTTGTTGTAATAATTTATTGTTCTCCCATTCCATTTCCAGGACCTCGCTTGGCAACATAATAAACGCACAAGATACATACCTTCTGCTGTCAGATCTCGTCCCACGAAGTAATCCATCTGAAGGGGTTAACTAATATTACAGGCAGGAGCCCTGCTATAATGCAGCTGTGCTCCCTGCCTGTAATCCCCAGCGAATGAATGAAATGTAGGTCATTGACCTACATTTCCTTCAGTCGCGGTGATGCGCCCCCTGGTGGATGTCCTCATATGACCTGGAGCGTGGGAAAAAGTTCCCAGGCTGCAGTTCATGAGAACATCCAGCAGGGGCGCATCACCGCGACTGAAGGAAATGTAGGTCAATGACCTACATTTCATTCATTCGCTGGGGATTACAGGCAGGGAGCACAGCTGCATTATAGCAGGGCTCCTGCCTGTAATATTAGTTAACCCCTTCAGATGGATTACTTCGTGGGACGAGATCTGACAGCAGAAGGTATGTATCTTGTGCGTTTATTATGTTGCCAAGCGAGGTCCTGGAAATGGAATGGGAGAACAATAAATTATTACAACAACCGCTGTGTTTATTTCATTAAACTACTTTGTAATCATGTGTGTGTGTGTTTTTTAACCCTTTCCTACAATTGGATTAATAATGGATAGGTGTCATAATTGACGCCTCTCCATTATTAATCTGGCTTAATGTCACCTTACAATAGCAAGGTGGCATTAACCCTTCATTACCCCATATCCCACCGCTACAGGGAGTGGGAAGAGAGTGGCCAAGTGCCAGAATTGGCGCATCTTCCAGATGTGCCTTTTCTGGGGTGGCTGGGGGCAGATGTTTTTAGCCAGGGGGGGCCAATAACCATGGACCCTCTCCTGGCTATTAATATCTGCCCTCAGTCACTGGCTTTACCACTCTGGCGGAGAAAATTGCGCGGGAGCCCACGCCAATTTTTTCCGCCATTTAACCCTTTATTTCAGCAGCTACAGCGCTGAAATTTTGCACATACACACTACTAACATTAGTAGTGTGGAATATGCAAAAAAAAAGGGGATATGAGATGGTTTACTGTATGTAAACCATGTCTCATATCATGTCGGGTTTGTGCAGGAGAAATGAAAAGCCGGCAATTGAATTACCGGCTGTTCACAGATATCGCGCTGAATGAAATCTAAATACAGAATATATATATATGTGTCTCAATGACATATATATATATATATACTGTATATATGTTTTCCCTAACATTTGAGCACATAAATCCATTAGATGTCGGTTTTGCAAGCCTGCGCGAAAATCTCGCAGTACGGATGCCATACGGATTACATACGGAGGATGCCATGCGCAAAATACGCTGAAACACCCTGACTACGGATCAATATTTTGGGGACATTTCTCCGTATTACGGCCGTAGTACGGACGTATAATACGTGGCGTATTTTCTTACGCCATGTGTGACCCCAGCCTAAGATTTGCCAAATTTTTAAGAGGAATGCTTACGTCACTGCAAGAAATATTCTTTGGTGAGAAACTGGACTACATTTATCATATACTAGCTGAAGAGCCCGGCGTTGCCTGGGCATAGTAAATATCTGTGGTTAGTTATAGCACCTCACTTCTCTCATTTTCCCATCACGCCTCTCATTTTGCCCCTCACATCTTTCATATTCTACCTCACATCTCTCATTTCCCCCCTCACTCCTCTTATTTTCCCCCTCACTCCTATGTGTCATCTCCTCCTGTATATAGTATATACCTGTATGTCATCTCTTCTGTATATAGTATATACCTGTATGTCATCTCCTATATATAGTATATACCTGTATGTCATCTCCTGTATATAGTATATGCCTGTATGTCATCTCCCCTGTATATAGTATATACCTGCTGTATGTCATCTCCCCTGTATATAGTATATACCTGCTGTATGTCATCTCCCCTGTATATAGTATATACCTGCTGTATGTCATCTCCTCCTGTATATAGTATATACGTGTCATCTCCTCCTGTATATAGTATATTCCTGTATGTCATCTCCTATATATAGTACTGTATATATGTATATATGTATATATATATATATATATATATATATATATATATATATATATATATATATATATATATATATATATATATATGTGTGTACACATTTATTCTACCTATTCTATTCTGTCAGTGTGATTTTACTGTACACCGCACTGAATTGCCGGATTTTCTATAGAACACCGGTGCGTATTTCTCGCAAGTCACACGCATGGTCCGTGTGTAATCCGTAATTTTCTCGTCCCCATAGACTTTCATTGGCGGATTTTTTGCGCAATACGCTGACAAACGCAGCATGCTGCGATTTTCTACGCCCGTAACATACCGTATATTACGGATGCGTAATATACGGCAGATAGGAGCTGCCCCATAGAGAATCATTGGGTCGTGTGCAATGCGTATTTTCTGGACTTATTTTCTGCGCTCATACGTCCGTAAACCTCGCTAGTGTGACGCCGGCCTTAGTGTCCTACCAATTGCATTACATGCATATCTGATGCAAGAATCCAGGATTCAACAAACACTAAAGTGAAAAATGTCAATTATTCTCAGTGTAGTCTGAGAGTTGGAAATCTATATGGCTTTCGAATTACTCACCCAATGCAACAAAAGGGTTAGTCCTACTTCGCTCACTTCTGCATTGGGAGGTCAGCGAAAATGAAGTCACGTTTACTGGTACTTGACAGGTTGAATTTGTCTGTGGTCTTTCCTCATCCATTAAAATTAGATGCATTTTCGATGCAGAAGTGAACGGAGCAGGACTAACCCTTCAACTTGTAAGTATATTCTTCAGAAGCCATGAGGCCACACGCCCTGTCGGATGCCATGAGGCCACACGCCCCGTCGGATGCCATGAGGCCACACGCCCCGTCGGATGCCATGAGGCCACACGCCCCGTCGGATGCCATGAGGCCACACGCCCCGTCGGATGCCATGAGGCCACACGCCCCGTCGGATGCCATGAGGCCACACGCCCCGTCGGAAGCCATGAGGCCACACGCCCCGTCGGAAGCCATGAGGCCACACGCCCCGTCGGAAGCCATGAGGCCACACGCCCCGTCGGAAGCCATGAGGCCACACGCCCCGTCGGAAGCCATGAGGCCACACGCCCCGTCGGAAGCCATGAGGCCACACGCCCCGTCGGAAGCCATGAGGCCACACGCCCCGTCGGAAGCCATGAGGCCACACGCCCCGTCGGAAGCCATGAGGCCACACGCCCCGTCGGAAGCCATGAGGCCACACGCCCCGTCGGAAGCCATGAGGCCACACGCCCCGTCGGAAGCCATGAGGCCACACGCCCCGTCGGAAGCCATGAGGCCACACGCCCCGTCGGAAGCCATGAGGCCACACGCCCCGTCGGAAGCCATGAGGCCACACGCCCCGTCGGAAGCCATGAGGCCACACGCCCCGTCGGAAGCCATGAGGCCACACGCCCCGTCGGAAGCCATGAGGCCACACGCCCCGTCGGAAGCCATGAGGCCACACGCCCCGTCGGAAGCCATGAGGCCACACGCCCCGTCGGAAGCCATGAGGCCACACGCCCCGTCGGAAGCCATGAGGCCACACGCCCCGTCGGAAGCCATGAGGCCACACGCCCCGTCGGAAGCCATGAGGCCACACGCCCCGTCGGAAGCCATGAGGCCACACGCCCCGTCGGAAGCCATGAGGCCACACGCCCCGTCGGAAGCCATGAGGCCACACGCCCCGTCGGAAGCCATGAGGCCACACGCCCCGTCGGAAGCCATGAGGCCACACGCCCCGTCAGAAGCCATGTGGCCACACGCCCCATCAGAAGATATGAGGCCACACGCCCCGTCAGAAGCCATGAGGCCACATTCCCCGTCAGAAGATATGACGCCACACGCCCCGTCAACCCCCGATGTGGAAGTAAGCAGAGCAGGACTAACCCTTTATCACTTGTAAGTGATCTATACTCTTCACAATAACCGCACCACATGGGCTTTGCTCTGACATCGTTCTATAAGAGTGGACTGTATAAATTAAAAGTGGATCTGTCCGTTATTATCCTTTTCCCTTGCAAGAGCTGCAAATTACAGCTAAAGGCTTGTACTCCTAATAGTCAAAATATTGTGCCGTTTGACTAATTGAAGCAATCTAGGAATACAAAAGATACATAATTTGAGTTCTGCGCATACGCCAGCAAATTTTGTGCTTATTGTTAGCAGCTATGGTAGCACTGCTTAATGTTTTGATCTAAACCTACAGAACTCCTAGAAACTTTTTGGATAGTTAGGTCAAAAAAATGAAATACAATCTGACTATTATTGCTATTATTATTATATTTCTCATTTTTTCACTGTAAAAAGAGGAGTGATTCAAAGAGGCCAATTGTACAGTATAAAAAGATGTCATTCTTAAGGTAATTCCAAGTACATGAATATAAAGTTATCAGTTGTGTTGTATTTTATTAAATGTTTAGGAGATCTGTTTTGCAGTTTTTTACATTATATGTAGCGTTCATTTTTACACGTTTTTTTTTTTATTTAAAAAAATCACAATTAGGGGAAAAATACATAAATCAGATTGTATTTGTCTAGTTTAGTCTTTAGTCTAATTTTGCAGTTTTGTTTTTTTAATATAAAAATAATAAATGGACGTTTGACATCTGTGCCAGCAACTGTTAGTCTCGATTATTGGTCTTTGCCATAGCGCATCGTTACGTCAAGTAATTCCTGGATTTTGTAAAGTTGTGCATATACAAGAATAATCATATTGTACAGGACATCAATTAAAAGGACACCGGTCACCAATATCCTCCTGCAGCATGGCTTGGCGTTCTCTTCGAGCTTCACAACCCAGTTTTATGATCGTTGGACCTGTCCCAAAACAATTCTGCCAACTGTCCAAGATGAGTTATCTTGGTGTCTGTTTCCTTTAGGAGAGTCTTCCAGTCACAAAAAGTATGACATTTCCCAAATTTATTGTATTCAATGCATTTGGTTTGTATAGTTTTGCTGTATTTGTACAATGATCATGTGTTGGGGCTCAAAACATTTCTACTATTAATATATATATATATATATATAAGTTATTCAGAATTTGTTGGATCATGCCCCCTTTTACTAAGCTCTCTACATTTGTCAAAAAGTTAGCAGAGCTGGGGTAAAAATTCTACAAAATTTTGCACAACTACATGTTGCACAAAAATTTGTCACTTTTACTCTGCTGGTAAGTTAGTGGTATGCCTGGCACAGGCTGTAAACCACCAATAAGCGTCTGAAGTATTGCAACCCAACATCAAAATTTAAAGTATAAGGCTGGAGTCACACACAACGTATGAAAAAATCGGTCCGTTTTACAAGGACGAGAATCGCAGAAATGTTCCCTGAACATGATCTGTATGTCATACGTGCGCAGTGCGAGGATGCGATTTTCTCACATGTAAGCATCCGTATGACATCCGTATGGTGAAATTTTCTCGCTGACTTGCAAAATGGACATATAATGCATTCATGGGCTCAAATATTCGTGAAAAAAAAAATATATTTTATATATAAAGGGTTGTATACATAAAGGGTTAAGAGCAGCACAATAAACAAAATTAGGGTGCAGAGCCCCCCAGGCATATACCAAACCTTGTCATAGGAGTCCAAAAAATTAGAGGCAGCACAACACGGATAGTTGAAGTTTTAAAGGTGCTAAATTTTAATTGCCCATTGCGGTGACGTTTCTCTCCATGAGCCGAAACGTCGCCGGAATGGGCTATAAAAATTTAGCACCTTTAAAACTTCAACTATCAGTACACCACTAATTTTTTGGACAGACTGCTAGTGTGTGTATATAGGTGTGAATATATGTGTGTGTATGTATGTATGTATACAATTGTCGGCTTTTGCTAAATCATTACCGAACCCGACAGGATATGAGACATGGTTTACATACAGTAGACCATTGCATATCCGATATATTTTTATGTACCCTCCCTAATAATGTTAGTAGTGTGTGTGTGTGTGTAAAATTTGGGAGCTGTAGGTGTTAAAGGATTAATTCATGAAAAAAACTGGCGTGGGCTCCTGCGCAATTTTCTCCACCAGAGAGGGAAGGCCAGTGACTGAGGGCAGGTATTAATAGCCTAGAGTGGGACCATGGTTATTGCCCCCCCCCCCCCCCCCCCCGGCTAAAAACATCTGCCCCCAGCCACCCCAGAAAAGGCGCATCTGTAAGATGCTGTAAATGAATGTATAGTTATTTGCGCAAACAATTTGTGTCAAAAAATCTCAGCGTTTCAGATTTATAGCCACTCAGAGCAATGCTTCGAGATCATACCAAAAAATACACCTTAATACTGGATAAAGTCATGTAATTTACCTTACTGGTGAATAGGTATCCATAGCTCTGAATATAATATAATCTATCTACCTATACTATGTGTATATATCTATTCTATTCTGTCAGTGTGATTTCACTGTACACCGCACTGAATTACCTGCTTTTCTATAGAACACCGGTGCGTATTTCTCGCAAGTCACACTGATGGTCCGTGTGGTGTGCGAGTTTTTCTCGCGCCCATAGACTTTCATTGGCGAGTCTCGGACGATATATGGAGCAAATCGCAGCATCCTGCGATTTCTCTCGCACGTATAAGGCTACTTTCACACTAGCGTCGTTTGCAATACGTTGCAATGCGTCGTTCAGGAGAAAAAACGCATCCTGCAAAGTTGTCTGCAAGATGTGTTTTTTCCCCATAGACTATCATTACCGACGCATTGCGACGTATTGCCACACGTCGCAACTGTCGTGTTTTGGCCGACCGCTGCCACAAAAAAAGTTACATGTAATGTTTTTTTTGTGCGTCGAGTCTGCCATTTTTGACCTGGCATGTGCGGCCGAAACTCCGCCCCCTCCTCCCCGGACCTTGCAATGGGGCAGCGGAAGCGTCGTAAGACTGCTTCCGCTGCCCACGTCGGGCATTTTTTTCACAGTATGCGTCGGTACGTCAGGCCGACGCAGCGCGACAGCCCCGTACTGACGCTAGTGTGAAAGCCGCCTTATACAGCCGAGAAAGCAACGGATGATGGGAGCTGCCCCTTAGATTAACATTGGTCCGAGTGCCATGAGATTTTTTTATCGCATAGCACTCGTCCGTATTACAGTCTAGTGTGACTCCGGCCTTAGAGGGAGAGTAGCTGATTTCTCCTCGTAAGGTTATAGGTGACTATGTTGATATGTGCACAAACCCTCTAAACTTGCCTTCCACTTTCATTTCATACGACTTCTGAAATTCACACCCTACTAAAACTCCTTGGAGCTACCAGCTGTATGGCCAGAGCCATTTTCCATTAGTCTACTTAATCCAAACGTGTTTC
Organism: Ranitomeya variabilis; assembly: GCF_051348905.1. Lineage (NCBI taxonomy): Eukaryota > Metazoa > Chordata > Amphibia > Anura > Dendrobatidae > Ranitomeya > Ranitomeya variabilis. Next base: position 552,670,940 of record NC_135235.1, on the reverse strand, counting down.
TGGCATAGTAAATGTGGCCCACATCCCAGGGGCCTGGAGTTTATTACACTCCCCCACGAACATAAAACCAAAGTTGACTGAACTCACCAATGGCGGTGGAATCGTCTGACAGTCTAATCTGTATGGGGCCATTCCACACTACAATGACAGATGGTGTCAGAGACAGAAGTTGGATTTCTGATGACCGATCTGTTTTGGCATCATCTCTTTTAGAGAACGTAGGCGCTCTTGCCTGGTGTATGAGGGCCTCTGTAGGAAGCTTCCGGGTGAGCGATCGTTCAACCATCAGCTGTCTGTGTATGGCGGACTTCATGCACACGGAGCGTGTAGTGGCCCAGGCCTGTCTCTCCTCCTTGTAAATTAATGCACAGAACTGGTAAATCCCCTCCGTGTTGACACTTATTATTGCCTTCACAGTTCTAGCGCAATGTGTTTGGAAGTTTTAATTATTTTGTGTTTCAACTTTCTATCAATATTAACAGCTCTTCCTCTTCACTTATTAATGTTACATCAATATTGCAATCAACAGCCCCCGCATAGATCTGATGGAAATCCTACACCCAAAAAAGAAGAGCTTAAGCTGACCCGCGTATGACTTGCCCCTCTCATTTTTGTGGTAGACATTCCCAGCAATGCAGTTTCAGGTTACAGTCTCCTACTGACCAGCTCAGCATCTTATGCGTCCCTCCCTTCAGCCAACTCTCCTCACCCCGCTGGCGGTATCCTTGTCTAGAAATAGATTTCTCTGCTATTTTTAAGGTCTCTACTTGCCAGATAATGACAGTTCTATAAGCCTACAAGTGCACGGCTTGTTGACATGAAAGGGGTGTTGTAGCCCCTAAGGTCAAGTAATATAAAGTACCTATTAAACAACATACATCCAACGTACTTGGCATGATATAAAGTGCCACACGTGTAACAAAATGTTCTTCTATTGGACTCTACAATTGCAATAACTTTTATGGTAGGTGTATTAGGATATAGCTGTCCAAAATTCTGTTTACTTCCAGACTTGCCCTAAGTTTGAGTGGCATGTTTGCTGAAGACTTGTCAGATAAATCTATGAAATGTAGGTCTATATTAGGAAAAGTAAAAAATGAAAAATGGTAAGTAAAGTTCTGGCCATTTAAGAAGAGACCTAGGTGTGATAAAGTAAGGCTCTCCACGGTCTCACTATTTTACCAGCTTTGTGAGGCTTAATGCTGAATATAGATATACTAGATGGTAGCCCGATTCTAACGCATCGTGTATTCTAGAATATATATGTAGTTTATTTATGAAGATTTTAGAATAATACATTGAATACACAGGATTGTTCGCCGCCGGCCATGTAGTATATAACAGCCCACATAGTAAATAGCACAGCCACGTAGTATATTGCACAGCCACGTAGTATATAGCACAGCCACGTAGTATATAACACAGCCCACGGAGTATATAGCACAGCCACGTAGTATATAGCACAGCCCACGGTGTGTATAACAGCCCACATAGCAAATAACACAGCCACGTAGTTTATAACAGCCCACGTAGCATATAACACAGCAGCTCACGTAGTATATAACAGCCCACGTAGTGTATAACACAGGCCACGTAGTGTATTGCACAGCCCACGTAGTATATTGCACAGCCCATGTAGTACATTGCACAGCCCACGTAGTACATTGCACAGCCCACGCAGTACATTGCACTGCCCATGTAGTATATTGCACAGCCCACGTAGTACATTGCACAGCCCACGTATTATATTGCACAGCCCACGCAGTATATAGCAATGTGGGCATCATATCCCTGTTAAAAAAAATAATTAAAATAAAAAATAGTTATATACTCACCTTCCGTTGGCCCCGGATCCAGGCGAAGCGTTTACCGACGCTCCTCGTGCGCTCCAGTCCCAAGAGTGCATTGCGGTCTCACGAGATGATGATGTAGCGGTCTCGCAAGATCGCTACGTCATCATCTTGCGAGACCGCAATGCATGGAGCGATCACCGGAACGTCGCAAGGAGCGGGAAAGGCCGGTTCTGGATCCGAGGGGCCGACGGAGGGTGAGTATATAACGATTTTTTATTTTTTTTTATTATTTTTAACATTAGATCTTTTAACTATTGATGCTGCATAGGCAGCATCAATAGTAAAAAGTTGGTCACACAGGGTTAATAGCAGCGGTAACGGAGTGCATTACACCGCGGCATAACGCGGTCCGTTACCGCTGCCATTAACCCTGTGTGAGCGCTGACTGGAGAGGATTATGGAGCGGGCACTGACTGCGGGGAGGAAGGAGCGGCCATTTTGCCGCCGGACTGTGCCCGCCGCTGATTGGTCGTGGCCGTTTTGCCGCGACCAATCAGCGACTTGGATTTCCATGACAGACAGAGGCTGCGACCAATGAATATCCGTGACAGACAGAAGGACAGATAGACGGAAGTGACCCTTAGACAATTATTTAGTAGATATGTGAGAATGTAAGATAGTCCTGTATATTATCATGCACCAAAAAGAGGCTTTAATAAGCAGCAAGAGAAGTATAGTGCCTTGAAAGATTCATACCCCTTTTACTTGTCCATCTTTTTTTTCACGTGTCACCCACAAATTTAAATGTCATATATTGGATTTTTGTGATATACCAACACAAAGCAGCAAGTATTTGTAAAGTTTAAAGCAAATGATACATGGTTTTCTAATTATTTTATAATATAAATCTGGAAGTGCATTCAGCCCCCCTCTAATCTGATACCCCTAAATAAAATATGAGTTACCAATTGCCACCAGAAGTGACATAATTAGTTCACCTGTGTGTCATTTTGCAATGAATGGATGCGGAGGCACAAGTGATGAAGTTCACATTTGTCTTTTATTTTTTAAGCGGGACCTCAGTCCGGGGGGCTCCGAAGGGGGCATAACTAGTGCACCCCAGGTATCTGTAGTGAGATCCCTCGAACAGGACCAGAATGGAATACCTGGGGGACACAGGTGCTACCTCCAGTTAGACCCCGGACACGTGGCAGCTATCCCAGCGGGACAAAGGGATAAACAGATATAACTGATATGGTGGAGCTGACCGGCAGACACCGGGTATGAGATATGAAGCTGGCTCTGGCTAGGCAAGTCAGATTCCAGGTAGATGGGAGGAAGCTGGCTCCAGCACCTTTAGCGTTGTCCGGTGGCTCGGATGGTGAGTGGTGGAATGGGATGGCACTGAAGGTATGAAGGTACAGGTGTCGTCTTAGGATAGCCGAACCACTGGTCACTGATTTTCTGTGGAAACAAACAGTATAAGCAGAGTGCAAAACGTAATGCTATAACAGCACAGATAAAACAGGAACAAAACTGGAATTAGCAAGAGTAGACAGTAGTTGCTCCGGCACCCTCCGTATGACGGAGGGGCCAGAAGTACTAATCAGTGCGCTGCCATTGGTTTATTGAATTTTTTTTTAAATGCGCGCTGTCCCTTTAAAGGCCCCGTCTCACATAGCGAGATCGCTAGCGAGATCGCTGCTGAGTCACAAGTTTTGTGACGCAACAGCGACCTCCATAGCGATCTCGCTATGTGTGACACGTACCAGCGATCAGGCCCCTGCTGCGAGATCGCTGGTCGTGTCGGAATGGCCTGGACCTTTTTTTGGTCGTTGAGGCCCCGCTGACATTGCTGAATCGGTGTGTGTGACACCGATCCAGCGATGTCTTCACTGGTAACCAGGGTAAACATCGGGTTACTAAGCGCAGGGCCGCGCTTAGTAACCCGATGTTTACCCTGGTTACCAGCGTAAATGTAAAAAAAACCAAACAGTACATACTCGCCTTCTGATGTCCGTCAGGTCCCTTGCCGTCTGCTTCCTGCTCTCACTGACTGCCGGCCGTACAGTGAGAAGTGAGAGCACAGCAGTGATGTCACCGCTGCGCTCTGCTCTCACTGTACGGCCGGATCTCAGTCAGAGCAGGAAGCAGACGGCAAGGGACCTGGACACCGAAAGGCGAGTATGTACTGTTTGTTTTTTTTGGTAACCAGGGTAAACATCGGGTTACTAAGCGCGGCCCTGCGCTTAGTAACCCGATGTTTACCCTGGTTACCCAGGTGCTGCAGGGGGACTTCGGCATCGTTGAAGACAGTTTCAACGATGCCGAAGTCGTTCCCCTGATCGTTGGTCGCTGGGGAGAGCGGTCTGTGTGACAGCTCCCCAGCGATCACACAGCGACTTACCAACGATCACGGCCAGGTCATATCGCTGGTCGTGATCGTTGGTAAATCGCTTAGTGAGACGGGGCCTTAAGAGACTGGAGGTAAGCGCGCTTGTGCTAAGCATTCTCCCTGGAGGCCTGCTGGCAGCGTGCCAGGAAGTGGGGGAGAGAGAAGCAGCAGCAGGATGCCGAGGGACAGACAGAGTGAGGATCCAGACAGGGACCTTGCAGAGGCAGCCTTGGGAGCAGGAGCGGGTGAGGCACCAGAACTGGGGGCAGCGCCAGAACCGGGTGTAACACATTTATTCTCAGTATAACTACTGCTGTTCTGTGAAGGCCTCATTGGTTTGTTTGAGAACATTAGGGATCAAACAGTATCATGAAAACCGAGGGACTCATCAGACATGACAGGGATAAAGTTGTGGTGAAGAATAATGCAGGGTTAGGTTATCAAAAAAAAAAAAAATTCTGAACATCTCAAGGAGCACTTTTCAATCCATCGTCCAAAAAAGGTTTCCTATCAAGGCATGACTGTCCAACTAAATTGACCTCCCAAGCAAGGAGAACACTATTTGGAGAAGCCGCCAAGCGGCCTATGGTTACTCTTGTTACTCTGGAGGAGCTGCAGAGATTTACAGCTCAGGTAGGAGAATCTGTCCACAGGACAACTATTACCGTATTTTTCCGACAATAAGACGCACTTTTTCCCCCAAAAAATTGTGAGGAAAATGGGGGGTGCGTCTTATATTTGGAATGCAGACTTACCGGCATTGTGGCGGCGACAGAGGTGCGGGGATGATGTGGCGCGGTGAGCTGTATGGCGTGAGCAGGGTCCTGTCCACATTTGAGGTGAATCCGCGGCCCGGTATTGATGGAGAGCAGCAGCGCTGGTGAGTTACGGTATTTTCCGGTGGCGGCGGCCATCTTGCTGAGGCCGCGCGTGCGCAGATTCACTACTCTGCGTCCCAGGGCTTCAGGAAAATGGCCGCGGGAGGCCGCGCGTGCGCAGATGGAGATCGCGGCGGCCATTTTCCTGAAGCCGAGTTCGCAGATTGAGATCTCGGCTTCAGGAAAATGGCCGCCGCGATCTCCATCTGCGCACGCGCGGCCTCCCACGGCCATTTTCCTGAAGCCCTGGGACGCAGAGTAGTGAATCTGCGCACCCGCGGCCTCAGCAAGATGGCCGCCGCCACCGGAAAAATCCTTAACTCACCCAGCTCTGCTGCTCTCCATCAATACCGGGCCGCGGATTCACCTCAAATATGGACGGGACCCTGCTCACGCCATACAGCTCACCGCGCCACATCATCCCCGCACCTCTGTCGCCGCCACAATGCCGGTAAGCCTGCCACCACCAGGAAAACCGTGACTCACCCAGCTCTGCTGCTCTCCTTCACTACTGCTGTGGCGTCACCTCAAATGTGGAAGGGACCCTGGCCGCCGCCACCTGAGGAAGTGACCGCACATCTGCCGCCGCCACAGCAACCTCCCCATGGACACCAGGCCATGGCGTCGCCCACCTAAGCAGGATGGGACCCTGCTCAGGTGCACGCCGTTCCGCCCACCGCACCTCAGCATCACCTCACCTCTGCCACCACCATGCCTCCTGTGACCCTGCTCTGCCACTGCCTGCCCTCAGGTAAGAGATCTTAAATTCGGACAATAAGACGTACCCCCATCTTATAAAAAATATTTTTTTCTGCAATTTTCACCCCAAATTTGGGGTGCGTCTTATAGTACGGCACGTCTTATAGTCCGAAAAATATGGTAGTTGTGTACTCCACAAATCTGGCCTTTATGAAAGAGTTGCAAGAAGAAATTGATTTTTGAAAGCAAGCCATATTTGCGGCAGGTCATAAGAGCCGAAGGGTGCACTTTTATTTAATAAAGGTGCTTGTCAAGAAAGTGTTGAATAATTCTGAGACTGTAGATAAAAGAACATTTTGTGTTTTAAGTTTGGAGAAACCACTTATTATATTGGTTGTCTTGAGGTATTTCAGTCATTCTAGTTTCAATGGTTTATTGTAAACAGCAAATTATATGCTAATAAACCTAATTTGCAGTGTGATTGCTTCGTTTATGCCGGCATAAAAATAATCGGCAACACATTCTTTGTTTACGTGGGGTGAAGTGCTTCTGATAATACGATGCTGTATGTAGACTGAATAATCATTTCAATGATCACTCTGTCCCCATTAGAATTTGTTGGCCTGTGTAAACAGGCCAGTAAATAAGTGCTGTTCTACTGGTATATAGTTGATCGTCGCTCGTTAAAGAGGTCAAAATATCGACCCATCTCTGTGGCTTTTTAATGTGTCGCCTGACATGAGGCAACCCTTTTTATTGCTTCTAGTTCTCTTAATGTGATTTTGTTATTTTTTAGGTTGTTGGTGTGTGTATATCTATCTATATAATCGTCTAAGGTCCACTTCCGTCTGTATGTCTGTCACAGAAATCCCGCGTCGCTGATTGGTCGCGGGCGGCAGACCGCGACCAATCAGGGACAGCCACAGTCCTGCCGTGAATTGGCCCCTCCCTACTCCCCTGCAGTCAGTGCCCCCTCCACACATTCCCCCCCTCCCCAGTCAGCGCCCACAGTGTTAAAAGGACTGCCTTACACCGCGGCTTAACGCGCGGTGTAAGGCAGTGCGTTAACGCGGCCATTAACCCTCTGTGTGACCAACTTTTTACTATTGATGCTGCCTATGTAGCATCAATAGTAAAAACATATGTTAAAAATAATTTTAAAAAATCATTATATACTCACCCTCCGACGGCCCCCGGATCCAGCCCAGGCCTTTCCCTCTCCTCGCGCGCCTCTCTGGTCCCCAGAATGCATTGCGGCAATGACCGGAGATGATGTAGCGGTCTCGCAAGACCGCTACATCATCACGTGTTATTGCCGCTTGGGACCACAGCGGCGCGCGAGGAGCGGGAAAGGCCTGGGCTGGATCCGGGGGCCGTCGGAGGGTGAGTATATAACTTTTTTATTTTAATTATTTTTTTTTAACAGGGATATGGTGCCCACATTGCTATATACTGCGTGGGCTGTGTTATATACTGCGTGGGCTGTGCTATATACTACATCGGCTGTGCAATTTAATACATCAGCTTTGCAATATACTACGTGGGCTGTCATGATTCTCAATGGCGAGAGAACATAGCCCAGCATATATGAGAACTAGCTCTTGGAAGATGGAAACTATACTGACCATGAACTAAACCTGCCGCACAACTAGAAGTGGCCGGGTAGCATGCCTACGTTTTTTAACCCTAGATGCCCAGCGCCAGCCGGAGAACTACCTAATCCTAGCAGAGGAAAAGACAGTCCTGGCTCACCTCTAGAGAAATTTTCCCAAAAGGCAGACAGAGGCCCCCACATATATTGGCGGTGATTTTAGATGAAATGACAAACGTAGTATGAAAATAGGTTTAGCAAAATCGAGGTCCCCTTTCTAGATAGCAGGAAGACAGAAAGGACACTTTCATGGTCAGCAGAAAACCCTATCAAAACACCATCCAGAAATTCCTTTAAGACTCTAGCATTAACTCATAACACCAGAGTGGCAATTTCCGATCACAAGAGCTTTCCAGACACAGTAACGAAACAGCAGCTGTGAACAGGAACAAAATGCAAAAACACACAAGGACAAAAGTCCAACTTAGCTGGGAGATGTCTAGTAGCAGGAACAAGCACAGAAGGCTTCTGATTACATTGTTGACCGGCAAGAAACTGACAGAGGAGCAAGGTTATATAGCGACTCCCACATCCTGATAGGAGCAGGTGAACAGAGGGGATGATGCACACAAGTTAATTCCACAAGTGGCCACCGGGGGAGCCCAGAATCCAATTTCACAACAGTACCTGAGGGGGCACCGAACCCTCACCAGAACCACCAGGGCGATCAGGATGAGCCCTATGAAAGGCACGAACAAGATCGGAGGCATGAACATCAGAGGCAGTGACCCAAGAATTATCCTCCTGACCGTATCCCTTCCATTTGACCAGATACTGGAGTCTCTGTCTGGAAACACGAGAGTCTAAGATCTTTTCCACAACGTACTCCAACTCACCCTCAACCAACACCGGAGCAGGAGGCTCAACGGAAGGCACAACCGGTACCTCATACCTGCGCAACAATGACCGATGAAAAACATTATGAATCGAAAAGGATGCAGGGAGGTCCAAACGGAAGGACACAGGGTTAAGAATCTCCAATATCTTGTACGGGCCGATGAACCGAGGCTTAAACTTAGGAGAAGAAACCCTCATAGGGACAAAACGAGAAGACAACCACACCAAGTCCCCAACACAAAGCCGAGGACCAACACGACGACGGCGGTTGGCAAAAAGCTGAGTCTTCTCCTGGGACAACTTCAAATTGTCCACCACCTGCCCCCAAATCTGATGCAACCTCTCCACCACAGCATCCACTCCAGGACAATCCGAAGATTCCACTTGACCGGAGGAAAATCGAGGATGAAACCCCAAATTACAGAAAAACGGGGACACCAAGGTGGCAGAGCTGGCCCGATTATTGAGGGCGAACTCCGCCAAAGGCAAAAAAGCAGCCCAATCATCCTGATCCGCAGACACAAAACACCTCAAATATGTCTCCAAGGTCTGATTAGTCCGCTCGGTCTGGCCATTAGTCTGAGGATGGAAAGCAGACGAAAAAGACAAATCTATGCCCATCCTAGCACAGAATGCCCGCCAAAATCTAGACACGAATTGGGTCCCTCTGTCAGAAACGATATTCTCAGGAATACCATGCAAACGAACAACATTTTGAAAAAACAGAGGAACCAACTCGGAAGAAGAAGGCAACTTAGGCAAGGGAACCAGATGGACCATCTTAGAGAAACGGTCACACACCACCCAGATGACAGACATCTTCTGAGAAACAGGCAGATCCGAAATAAAATCCATCGAGATGTGCGTCCAAGGCCTCTTCGGGATAGGCAAGGGCAACAACAATCCACTAGCCCGAGAACAACAAGGCTTGGCCCGAGCACAAACGTCACAAGACTGCACAAAGCCTCGCACATCTCGTGACAGGGAAGGCCACCAGAAGGACCTTGCCACCAAATCCCTGGTACCAAAGATTCCAGGATGACCTGCCAACGCAGAAGAATGAACCTCAGAGATGACTCTACTGGTCCAATCATCAGGAACAAACAGTCTACCAGGTGGGCAACGATCAGGTCTATCCGCCTGAAACTCCTGCAAGGCCCGCCGCAGGTCTGGAGAAACGGCAGACAATATCACTCCATCTTTAAGGATACCTGTGGGCTCAGAATTACCAGGGGAGTCAGGCTCAAAACTCCTAGAAAGGGCATCCGCCTTAACATTCTTAGAACCCGGTAGGTAAGACACCACAAAATTAAACCGAGAGAAAAACAACGACCAGCGCGCCTGTCTAGGATTCAGGCGCCTGGCAGACTCAAGGTAAATTAAATTTTTGTGGTCAGTCAATACCACCACCTGATGTCTGGCCCCCTCAAGCCAGTGACGCCACTCCTCAAAAGCCCACTTCATGGCCAAAAGCTCCCGATTCCCAATATCATAATTCCGCTCGGCGGGCGAAAATTTACGGGAAAAAAAAGCACAAGGTCTCATCACGGAGCAGTCGGAACTTCTCTGCGACAACACCGCCCCAGCTCCGATTTCAGAAGCGTCGACCTCAACCTGAAAAGGAAGAGCAACATCAGGCTGATGCAACACTGGGGCGGAAGAAAAGCGGCGCTTGAGCTCCCGAAAGGCCTCCACAGCATCAGGGGACCAATCAGCAACATCAGCACCCTTCTTAGTCAAATCAGTCAATGGTTTTACAACATCAGAAAAACCAGCAATAAATCGACGATAAAAGTTAGCAAAGCCCAAAAATTTCTGAAGACTCTTAAGAGAAGAGGGTTGCGTCCAATCACCAATAGCCTGAACCTTGACAGGATCCATCTCGATGGAAGAGGGGGAAAAAATGTATCCCAAGAAAGAAATCTTTTGAACCCCAAAAACACACTTAGAACCCTTCACACACAAGGAATTAGACCGCAAAACCTGAAAAACCCTCCTGACCTGCTGGACATGAGAGTCCCAGTCATCCGAAAAAATCAGAATATCATCCAGATACACAATCATAAATTTATCCAAATAATCGCGGAAAATGTCATGCATAAAGGACTGGAAGACTGAAGGGGCATTTGAAAGACCAAAAGGCATCACCAAATACTCAAAATGGCCCTCGGGCGTATTAAATGCGGTTTTCCACTCATCCCCCTGCTTGATTCGCACCAAATTATACGCCCCACGGAGATCAATCTTAGAGAACCACTTGGCCCCCTTTATACGAGCAAACAAATCAGTAAGCAGTGGTAACGGATATTGATATTTAACCGTGATTTTATTCAAAAGTCGATAATCAATACACGGCCTCAAAGAGCCGTCTTTCTTAGACACAAAGAAAAAACCGGCTCCTAAGGGAGATGACGAAGGACGAATATGTCCCTTTTCCAAGGACTCCTTTATATATTCTCGCATAGCAGCGTGTTCAGGCACAGACAGATTAAATAAACGACCCTTAGGGTATTTACTACCCGGAATCAAGTCTATGGCACAATCGCACTCCCGGTGCGGAGGTAGTGAACCAACCTTGGGTTCTTCAAAAACGTCACGAAAGTCAGACAAGAATTCAGGAATCTCAGAGGGAATAGATGATGAAATGGAAACCAAAGGTACGTCCCCATGAGTTCCTTTACATCCCCAGCTTAACACAGACATAGCTCTCCAGTCGAGGACTGGGTTATGAGATTGCAGCCATGGCAATCCCAGCACCAAAACATCATGTAGATTATACAGCACCAGAAAGCGAATAACCTCCTGGTGATCCGGATTAACACGCATAGTCACTTGTGTCCAGTATTGTGGTTTATTACTAGCCAATGGGGTGGAGTAAATCCCTTTCAGAGGTATCGGAGCCTCCAGTGGCTCCAAATCATACCCACAGCGTTTGGCAAAGGACCAATCCATAAGACTCAAAGCAGCGCCAGAGTCGACATAGGCGTCCGCGGTAATAGATGACAAAGAACAAATCAGGGTCACAGATAGAATAAACTTAGACTGTAAAGTGCTAATTGAAACAGACTTGTCAGGCTTCTTAGTACGCTTAAAGCATGCTGATATAACATGAGTTGAATCACCACAATAGAAGCACAACCCATTTTTTCGTCTAAAATTCTGCCGCTCGCTTCTGGACAGAATTCTATCACATTGCATATTTTCTGGCGTTTTCTCAGTAGACACCGCCAAATGGTGCACAGGTTTGCGCTCCCGCAGACGCCTATCGATCTGAATAGCCATCGTCATGGACTCATTCAGACTCGCAGGCACAGGGAACCCCACCATAACATCCTTAATGGCATCAGAGAGACCTTCTCTGAAAATCGCCGCCAGGGCGCACTCATTCCACTGAGTAAGCACAGACCATTTGCGGAATTTTTGGCAGTATATTTCAGCTTCATCTTGCCCCTGAGACAAGGACATCAAGGCCTTTTCCGCCTGAAGCTCTAAATGAGGTTCCTCATAAAGCAACCCCAAGGCCAGAAAAAACGCATCCACATTGAGCAACGCAGGATCCCCTGGTGCCAATGCAAAAGCCCAGTCTTGAGGGTCGCCCCGGAGCAAGGAAATTACAATCCTGACCTGCTGTGCAGGGTCTCCGGCAGAGCGAGACTTCAGGGACAAAAACAATTTGCAATTATTTTTAAAATTTTGAAAGTGAGATCTATTCCCCGAGAAGAACTCAGGCAAAGGAATTTTAGGCTCAGACATAGGTGCATGAACAACAAAATCTTGCAAATTTTGTACCTTTGTGGCGAGATTATTCAAACCTGTAGCTACACTCTGAAGATCCATTTGAAACAGGTGAACACAGAGCCATTCAAGGATTAGAAGGAGAGAAAGAGAGGAAGGCTGCAGTATAGGCAGACTAGCAAGTGATTCAATTAAGAGCACACTCAGAACTAGAGGAAAAAAAAAAAAGATTGTAGCAGACTTCTTTTTTCTCTCCTTTCTCAGCCAGTAATTTAACCCTTTTTTTGGCTGGTCAAACTGTCATGATTCTCAATGGCGAGAGAACATAGCCCAGCATATATGAGAACTAGCTCTTGGAAGATGGAAACTATACTGACCATGAACTAAACCTGCCGCACAACTAGAAGTGGCCGGGTAGCATGCCTACGTTTTTTAACCCTAGATGCCCAGCGCCAGCCGGAGAACTATCTAATCCTAGCAGAGGAAAAGACAGTCCTGGCTCACCTCTAGAGAAATTTTCCCAAAAGGCAGACAGAGGCCCCCACATATATTGGCGGTGATTTTAGATGAAATGACAAACGTAGTATGAAAATAGGTTTAGCAAAATCGAGGTCCGCTTTCTAGATAGCAGGAAGACAGAAAGGACACTTTCATGGTCAGCAGAAAACCCTATCAAAACACCATCCAGAAATTCCTTTAAGACTCTAGCATTAACTCATAACACCAGAGTGGCAATTTCCGATCACAAGAGCTTTCCAGACACAGTAACGAAACAGCAGCTGTGAACAGGAACAAAATGCAAAAACACACAAGGACAAAAGTCCAACTTAGCTGGGAGATGTCTAGTAGCAGGAACAAGCACAGAAGGCTTCTGATTACATTGTTGACCGGCAAGAAACTGACAGAGGAGCAAGGTTATATAGCGACTCCCACATCCTGATAGGAGCAGGTGAACAGAGGGGATGATGCACACAAGTTAATTCCACAAGTGGCCACCGGGGGAGCCCAGAATCCAATTTCACAACAGTGGGCTGTGCTATATACTACGTGGGCTGGACATTGCTATATACTGTGTGGCTGTGTAATATACTACGTGGGCTGTGCTATATACTGCGTCGGCTCTGCAATATACTGCGTCAGCTGTGCAATATACTACGTGGACTGTGCAATATACTACGTGGACTGTGCAATATACTACGTGGACTGTGCAATATACTACGTGGCTGTGCAATATACTACGTGGCTGTGCAATATACTACGTGGCTGTGCTATATACTACGTGGGCTGTGCAATATACTACGTGGACTGTGCAATATACTACGTGGACTGTGCAATATACTACGTGGACTGTGCAATATACTACTTGGCTGTGCTACAGTATATACTATGTAGGGCTACGTGGGCTGTGTTATATACTGCATGGGCTGTGTTATATACTACGTGGCTGGGGAATAATACTGTGTGGGCTGTGCAATATGCTACGTGGGCTGTGTAATATACTACATGGCTGTGGAATAATACTGCGTGGGCTGTGCAATATATTATTACGTAGCTGTGCTATATACTACCTGGCTGTGCTATATACTACGTGGCTGTGCTATATACTACGTGGGCTGTGGAATAATACTGCGTGGGCTGTGCAATATACTACATGGCTGTGCTATATACTACATTGTATATATATATATAAAGAGAGAGAGATCCAGGATAGATAGATCTATAGAGAAGTCCTTGAAGAATGCCATACCTATAGCATGCTGCATTTTCATAAAAACGTAACTCCATTGCCACAAATAACAAGATGCCGTGTGTACACTTTTTCATATTTCACTATAGAGATTAAAAAAAGCACAGTAAGGGTATGTGTCCACGTTCAGGATTGCATCAGGATTTGGTCAGGATTTTACGCAGGTAAAATCTGCCCCTGAGGTCACTGGCAGGTCACCTGCGGTGTTCATGCGTTTTGAGCATTGTAAGGACATGCTGCGTTCTGAAAAGACGCGCCGCATGTCCGTTTCAGCGGGTCTGCCGTATGCGTCTTTTAATGCATAGTGGAGATGGGATTTCATGAAATCCCCTCCACTATGCTGTAACATCTGGACGCTGCGTGTTTGACTTTACGCAGCGTCAAACACCCAGCGTTTCCTGAACGTGGAAACATACCCTTAGGATGCCACTGAAAACACCTTGTGGAACTGGCCTAATGGTCTCTATACACATTAGATAAGCCATTGAAAGGCCAATTTCTAGCACAATGAACAATCGCTGGCAGTGTGGTAAAATTACAATTTGTTCATTTTAACCAATGACTGACCGATGAACGTTATTCTTATTATTTAAAAGCCTGATCCTGCATGTTGGATTTTTTTTGCTGGATAATAACAACTAGCTGTATCATTTGTCGAAAATATACTTCACAGCCTATGCATGCTGGGATTTTTTTTTACCCCACTAAACAAACGACGAACCTGCTGTTGTGGGGTTGTTTTCTTCTTTCTCCTGAATCTTGCTGCCTGCTTATGATTGGGCAACATCTTCCAGGAAGAAGAAGTACACCCTCTCAGTGAAAACTATCTGATAACACCCACATGGATGTAACTAAAATTAACTCATTAGGGATCAAATACTTTCATAATATCTCTGCAACTTAGAGTAGAAATAATAATAAAAAAAGTTTGATTCCGCTCTGCAGCCACTATTACATCTTGTGTCCAGTTCAACTTGAAACATTTGGTAAAAATGTCCCTTTTTAAGGCTAAATTGTTTGAATTTCCTATTCATGTAACCGCGTAATCTTTTATTTTTTTTTTACTTTTTTTAATGTACACTATTTTTAATACATTGACCATCTGTGTTTTCGAATGATGTTTAGTAACCCTGAACACTTAAAATATAGTAATAGTTTACGCTCTGGCTATGATGTATCAATCTTTCAAAAAGCTGGGCATGAGAAAGCCATTTAGAAACACTGTAAAACATTTTCACAGATGTATATTCAACTACTAACTGCTGTTATACAACTTTTCCTTGAGTTGATTTCCAGAATTGGTGTTCAGTCACATAATCCTGGCATCTGGGCTCTGCGCAAATTATTACTAAACAGATGAAGCAGTAGTTACGTTTAGAGCAGATCACTGTGCAATCTGAATTTTCCATACTACTTTAGTGCTGTAATAACATTATTACATTGCAACTATTTATTCAGTACCTGCTGTAAAGCCAACTGCTACAATATTTTTGTTCCAATGTTGGTCATTTAGCTGAAACGTTAATCTTTTGCAAATCAATGCTTGTGCTGTGACTGTGTGCTGAGGGAGGTGGGAGAGAGCTGCTCTGTACATTCTGGTCTCAGAGCTGCTCTGTGTACATTCTGGTCTCCGAGCTTCTCACAACAGTGACACTTTTTCTTCTTGGTTGTTTGTGTTTACATCCTTACTAAACTATGCTTGTAACTTGACTTCACTGAACGTAGACGAGGCGCTGGGAGTTCCTCTCTAATCCGGGAACACTGTGAATGACACAGGTCAGGAAAATCAAGTATGTGCACCACCAATAGCTACAGTCTCCATTTACGTTTCGTGTTTCTTTTGGCTTAGTGGATTCTGCAGGAATGTGAGCACTATTGAAAGCTGAAGCAATTCTCTATGGTAATCACTTCACATGGCATTAAAACATGTGTCGGGCAAGATAAAAGTTTCCACTCTGCGTGTAGTGGCTGCTGTCAGAACGATCTAACTCCATAGAGATATTGGACGTGGCAATGATTTTCCCTTGATGGAATGAGAACTTCCATGCGTTCTTTGATACGGAGCTGTACCTGTGCCCGGATAGCACAAATATGGGGTTACATATTCCATACAATTTTTTTTTCGGGGAACAGACTGTTATGTGCACATGTTGCATTTTTTGGCGGTCCGTTTTGGCACATTTCTGAGTCCCAGGAAAGTGAATGAGATCCCTGAAGTCTCATGCACACATTTCTTACTTTTTCCTTGCATATTTGCAGCAGATTTAAATTTTAGGCATGTAAATTCTTTCAACAGATTTCTCCCATACTATTGAGCGGAGTAAAATATCAACAAAAACCCATGCTTATTTCACTCTGCGTTTTTTTTTCTTTCTGCCAATGTATCAGAATTTTCTGCTACAAATTCCTAATGTTTGCACATACCCTAAATATTGGTGTTGACCTGGACATTAACAATGATGGTTTATGCTTAGGACAGGGCAGCATGGTGGCTCAGGGGTTAGCATTGCAGCATTGCAGCGCTGGAGACCTGCGTTCAAATCCCACCAAGGACAACATCTGCAAGTAGTTTGTATGTTCTCCCCGTGTTTGTGTGGGTCTCCTCCGGGTACTTCGGTTTCCTCTTATACTCTGTAGCCATACTGATAGGGAATCTAGATTGTGAGCCCCATCGGGGACAGCGATGATAATGTGTGCAAACTGTAAAGCGCTGTGGAATATGTTAGCGCTATATAAAAATAAAGATTATTATTATAGGTCATCAATGTCTGATCGATGGGGATACGAAACCCGGTACCCCCGCCATTTAGCTATTCTCAGTGTTGGATGGAACTGCTCTATTACAGAGCTGCACAGCACAGCTCCATCAACTGCTTAGTGGCCTTGGCCTAGTACTGCACATCCACCCCTTATTGATTTGAATAAGGGATGGGGATGCAGCACCCGGTTGCGGCCACTATAAAGTCTTCTGTACAGAACAGGAAGTAGGAGTTTAATATTAGATGTATTTTTTTATCTGTTAAATTTATGTCAATGAAATGATTAATTGATTAAAAATCATTATAAACAAATAACCTAGAAATCATATTTAAACACAAGATAATTTTCTGATCACACGTTCCTTGAAAATAGACCTGACTCAATGGTGGATCAAAGAACTGGAAACTGGCATCAGCTATAATAATTACATTCTGGGCTTCTTGGCTCTTTGTATTCCTCATAAGACATCATGTTTGGGGTCTCCGTTCTTAAAACTGTTCATTGTGCTGTGCCCCTTATTCCTTTTGGAAACCTATGAGTGTACGGATAATTGGGTGCCACACATCCTGAATGTTGATGAGAAGAATGGCGCCCGTTTGGCACTGGGATTGGATAATAATTTGGTCCAAAATTGTTTTATGGTGAATACACGTGTTTACTATAACGGTCTGGTCGGGAGACTTGATGAGTGAACTTAAAGTTACCTGTAAGGAATGCTTGCGAATACTACAGCTTTTTTTTCATCTTTTGATTAAAGGAGGAAATGTAAGACTTGACCCCAATGAAATTCACACTAATAAAATGGACCACGGAAGAAGTATCCTGTGAGAATATATCCTATATCCAGTTTCACCTAGTCAACATTCAGGGTCACTATGTCCGATCTGGCCATGGGTTTCCTGACCCAAACGCAACAGCTTCATTGACTTGTATGAGGCTTCCAATTTGGGGGCAAGAAACCCATGGAAAGAGAAGTAATTGAACATTTTCAACTGAGTTCAAAGGTCGTTATAACAGTAATGAGACTTCTAATCATTCACTTACATGGGTGATCCCAATAGTTTTAGAGTTAATAGTTTCATCGCTGGATATCTTACTTTATATATAGATCACATATTTATTTCAATTATCCGTTTCTCAAGAAATCTTCTCGAGAAGATGTGCTTCTGCTTCCAGCAGCTGTGTTTTTGCTTATTGAATAATTATTATACCAGATTCCCTGAAATTTCCCGTTCCTGTTTATTTCTGAGCGGAGAATCCCTTCTAATTTGGAAATCACTGCATCTTGTTTCTAACGAGCGTCATTTTCACAAAGTTGTATATTAATGTAAACATACGGTTCTTTATCAGGTTTTCTGCAAAATGAATTGCCACAAATGAGGTTGCAAAAAAAGGGATGACGTGTATATTATGATACATTTAATACTTCCAGACCATTCAGGTTTGACTGTAGGCCAAAGGTCAAAACGAATCTAGTACTGGGTAGTACTGGATAGCCCCATAACATTATTCCACCTCCACCAAACGTAACACCTGGCACAATACAGTCAGGCAGGTAACCTTGCCCTGGCAGTTACCAAACCCAGACTTGTCCAGCAGACTGCCTGATAGAGGAGCATCGTCACACCACTGCACTTTTGCTTTTCTCTAGACTCCAGTGGCGGTATTCTTTACATCACTATAACTGAAACTTGTTAGTGTGCTTGGTGATATAAGGCAGCTGCTTGGCAATAGAAACCACTTCTGATGCACAGTTTGGGCTGATGTTAATGCCACAGGAGGTCTGGAGGGCTGCAGTTATTGAGCCAACAGTAGACTCAAAAGTAACTTTGAGTTGGTATCAGTTGGCGATTTGTATGCTCTATTATTATTATTATTTATTTTTATAGCGCCATTTATTCCATGGCGCTTTACATGTGAGGAGGGGTATACATAATTAAAAAAAAGTACAATAATCTTAAACAATACAAGTCATAACTGGTACAGGAGGAGAGAGGACCCTGCCCGCGAAGGCTCACAATCTACAAGGGATGGGTGAGAATACAGTAGGGCCTCAGTGATCTAGATGTTCCATTTTATAAACCGGTGGAACAGAACAAACCAGAATTTAATGATTTAACCTTCCTCTAGTGTTAGCTTTCTGTTACTCTTTCTTATGTTAACGGGTCGGTTTTGACCCGTGTCTTAAATCACCCCTAGGATACCCTAAAAACAGTTATTTATGATCCAATTTGTTTCTTACCTCTTAGTTACCTTGTTAGGGTTTCTCATCCATGGAAGGATTGATTTTAATATTTTTGTTGTGGCCCCCTGGGCCTTTCATTTGAGAGCATACCCTTCATTTTTTTTTTTTTTTAAATTAGTTTATTAACCCCTTCCCGACATGTGACGGTATAGTACGTCACATGTCGGGACCCCCGCTTTGATGTGCGCTCCGGCGGTGAGCGCACATCAAAGTCGCGACATGTCAGCTGTTTTTTACAGCTGACATGTGCGCGCAATAGCGGCGGGTGAAATCGCGATCACCCGCCGCTATTAACTAGTTAAATGCCGCTGTCAAGCGCAGACAGCGGCATTTAACTACCGCATCCGGCCGTGCGGCCGGATATGAGCGCATCGCCGACCCCCGTCACA
Organism: Ranitomeya variabilis; assembly: GCF_051348905.1. Classification (NCBI taxonomy): domain Eukaryota; kingdom Metazoa; phylum Chordata; class Amphibia; order Anura; family Dendrobatidae; genus Ranitomeya; species Ranitomeya variabilis. The sequence continues at coordinate 552,651,811 of NC_135235.1, read as the reverse complement.
TGATCGGGGGTCGGCGATGAGTCAGGAAGGTAACCATAGAGGTCCTTGAGACCTCTATGGTTACTGATTGCCGGTGGCTGTGAGCGCCACCCTGTGGTCGGCGCTCACAGCACACCTGCAAATCTGCTGTGTAGCAGCGATCTTATGATCACTGCTGCATAGCAGAGCCGATCGGGCTGTGCCTGCTTCTAGCCTCCCATGGAGGCTATAGAAGCATGGCAAAAGTAAAAAAAAAAAGTTTTTAAAAATGTGAAAAAAATAAAAAAAATATAAAAGTTTAAATCACCCCCCTTTCGCCCCAATCAAAATAAATCAATAAAAAAAAAACCCAACCTACACATATTTGGTATCGCCGCGTTCAGAATCGCCCGATCTATCAATAAAAAAAAAGCATTAACCTGATCGCTAAATGGCGTAATGAGAAAAAAATTCGAAACGCCAGATTTACGTTTTTTTGGTCGCCACGACATTGCATTAAAATGCAATAACGGGCGATCAAAAGAACGTATCTACACCAAAATGCTATCATTAAAAACGCCAGCTCGGCACGCAAAAAATAAGCCCTCACCTGACCCCAGATCACGAAAAATGGAGACGCTACGAGTATCGGAAAATGGCGCAATTTTGTTTTGTTTTGTTTTTTGCAAAGTTTGGAATTTTTTTTCACCACTTAGGTGAAAAATAACCTAGTCATGTTAGGTGTCTATAAACTCGTAGTGACCTGGAGAATCATAATGGCAGGTCAGTTTTAGCATTTAGTGAACCTAGCAAAATAGGCAAGCAAAAAACAAGTGTGGGATTGCACTTTTTTTGCAATTTCACTGCACTTGGAATTTTTTTCCCGTTTTCTAGTACACGACATGCTAAAACCAATGATGTCGTTCAAAAGTACAACTCGTCCCGCAAAAAATAAGCCCTCACATGGCCAAATTGACGGAAAAATAAAAAAGTTATGGCTCTGGGAAGGAGGGTAGCGAAAAACGAAAATGGAAAAACGGAAAAAGCTCCGGGGGTGAAGGGGTTAACCGAAGAAGTAGAAATATACAATATACACATTTATGCTCATTAGTATTACATTCAATTCAATATAGAACATGTACATTGTATGTATAGTTGAGTATTACAATTTGTGCTCAACATGTTATTTACTCCAAACCGTACAAACAAAGCATGGAGATACCCTTCATTTTCAATATACAAATATTGTCAAATGAACCTCAACAGAATAATATAAACTTAAAAAAGTTTGTTATATTACCTGACTATTACTGAAGGGTTTTAGAACACATTTCTTAAATGTAAAAAAATATATACATATATATATTTTATATTATTAACTCTAGTAACATCTATGGTGTTACGGGTCAATTTTGACCCATATCTAACTACTTTATGAAAAAGGCAACTTTATAGAACTTTAATACAAATAAAAGATGAAAATTATATTAACATTAATAGCAATAATAATAAAAAGTAGCTTTTCTAGGTTAAACAAACAAACAACAATCAAGCAAGCAAATCAAATCAACAGAAATCAAGTACTAGTTTTTAGATGCATGTGTGGCAAAAAGTGACACTTTTTGTGTGTTCTTTGCAGAGGTATTTTTTGCAGGCGAAGCACGATGTGTTTCTTTCTGTCCTTATTGCTAGGGCAGACCTGACACGTCTTTCTTTTAGAATCAGGTGGTCTCACTGGGGTTGTGGCTGTTGTGGTTGATGTTGAGGCAGGGCAGGTTGAGGAGGATGCTGGTGATGATGCTCTTTGTGTTGCTGTGGGTGTGGACGAAGCACTTGTTGAGCTCTGGAGTTGTCGGACCAAGGCTGCAGCGGCTGGGTCTTGGGACACTCGTTCCCTTTGGTCAATGTGCGCCTTGACAAGGGATCTTCCTAGTTCCTCAAGAAACATCCTCCGCTTGTTTTTTTTCTTTGAATTCCATCCTTGGTGAATGTGGGTCCACAACACAAATGAATTGCATGCTGACACATCAAGGATGTTGTAAAATACAACCATTGGCCATCTCCTAGTCATTCGCTGGCAAGTGTAGGTGGCAGTCAGCTTGTCCAGGTTGTCCACTCCTCCTTTGTTTTTGTTATAGTCCAGGATGATTCTGGGCTTTTTGTCACTTCCTGATGACACAGCTGCATCTTTGTGAAGTGTGGACATCAGTACCACATTCTGTCATTTTTTGGGGCAGTATGAAACAGCAGTGGTGGTATCTGTAAAAACAAACTTTGAGGAAAGTGGAGCCCTGTCCTTAATCTGCAACAATTCAACGGGCAGCTCAGGTTTGTTTGTTTTTCACTGTGCCCACCATGGTGATTTTCCTCTTGAGAAGTTCTTGTCCAAGGTCATAGCTGGTAAAAAAATTGTCACAAGTAATGTTGTGAGCCTGCAGTCCAGTAGTCATATCGAGGACTACACGTTTTCCTTGGTTTTTTTTCAGGGATGCCGCTTGCAGACTTACCTGTGTAAATCTGTAGATTCCATGCATAGCTAGTTTTTGCATCACAGGCTGCCCAGATTTTTATGCCGTATTTGCCTGGCTTACTTGGCATGTATTGCCGGAAGGGGCATTTTCCGCGGAAAGGGAGAAAACGTTCGTCTACTGTCACCTCTGGCCCTGGGTTGAACATCAGTGGAAGGAGCTGCACCCATTTTTCCCAAACATCCCTGATGGCAGCAAGTTTGTCAGATTTTTTTTCTGGTGTCTCTGTTGTCAAATCTGAGGACTCTTGATATCATTTTAAACTTTTGAAGTGACATTGTTGCCCGGAAAATATTCCTGCCTGTCGATGCATCCCAGAGACTATCAGTGGCCTCATTGCAGGATTTGTACACTCCAGCAAGGAGAAGAACACCAATGTAGGCGTCTAGGACATCATCATGAAGGTCATTCAACATGTTGCCGTGGACTTTTTTTCCTTCAAGGTTTGTCTTAGCAATAACAACTTTTTTTTATTGACAATGGCATAAACAGATCAAAACATGTCTTGATGTCACTTACTCTTGTCACAGCAAACCTTGTGATCCCAGGGGTCATTTTTATGACATTTGCAGCATCTGCCCTGCCATGTACATATGGAGGTACTGAGCTCCAACTGATCTTGCCACTTTTGTATTTGAATCTTTCAGCGGGAGCAGCTTCAGCACCACTCATCAGCCTGATCAGAACTGTCTGTGTCTTCCGGTTGATACTCCACATCATCTTCCTCCTCAGAAACCTGTTCATCTGTATCAGTTTGCTGCTGTGTGTCCTCTGATTCATTATCATTTAAAATATAATCCAGAAATTGGCTTACATCTAATCTTCTCCTCATTGTTGCATGTGTAAACTGGAGATATATAATCTGCAAAGTACCAACTCTAAGCTGATTTAGCCATACATGCCTGGACATGTCCCTAACTCAAGTTGTTGGAGGTAGAGCTCGCTGTGGGCTGTTGGTTTATATTGTGTTTATGAGTTCAGTTTTGGGACTTATTATTGTTTTTTTACTCTTATATTAGATCTGGGTTGAAATTGACCCCAACAACACAAATGTTATAATTTTAATAAGAGCATTTTACAATTTAGTAAAATAGTTGTATTTTGTTTTAAAATAAGTTCCTGAAAAAGTCAAAAAGTCTTGATGCAATAAACAAATGTATGTAGAATTTGTATGCATTTAAAACCTAAAACGGGTCGGTCACGACCCTAACACTAGAGGAAGGTTTTAAGAGGATTATCAACACTTTTGTCCATGTTTTGTATATGGCCTGTGTGAGTCAGTGAGGTGAATCCTATAGGATGGTTGTTGTGTTCTCCAGGATGCACATAGAGGCATACTAAACCCGCTGGAGAGCATTGTAATTACAGCTACATCTGTGGTTACATTATTAATTAATAAGAGTGTGGATTTAGTCAAGCTATTTAACCAAGTCAGATTTTGGAAAACCTGACATGGGCTTTTATTTTTGGAGCGATCTGAAGGATGGTAGTGAGGTGGAGCTCTCCCTCTACTCCGGGTCTTGGGAGTGTCCCATGTCCACGATTCCCATTTATGAGAGGTAGAAACGTGTGCACTACTCAACTTGGTGTCTGGGTAGGTTCCCACACCATGTGAAACTCAAAAGAAAGAACCCGGCACTCAACTAAATGCTTGTGAGAGGTTTAATTGTAGTACCCAAAACGTTTCGGTCCTATATCTGGACCTTCATCAGTAACGTACTGATAGATGGATTTTTTTAGTAATAGTGTCAGTGGACACACTGTGATCTGCATCTGCTGCTGCGTGGTTTATAGATTGCAGATTAGCGATTTAGATTGGGCTCTTTTAGCACTTTTCCCATTTAAACTTTCAGTTAAGGTTTTGGTGTCCGTTTTTGGTTTGCAAACATCAGAACAGGAGGCTCTACGTATGTTGGCTCTGTGTGAGACTGAACACTGGCCAGAGAAAGCAAAGTCATTGATGCACCCACGAGTGACATGGCGGTGCAGTCACCCACGACAACAGATTTGATATGGACGCTTATGGATAATCTGGCTGTGAACTGGAGGATAAAGTTTGAGTAATTTTTGTAAGTTGCCAAGATGAAGATGTGTAAGTTGGACTAACCTGAGTCACTGCCTCTTTATTGCACTGTCATGAAAGCCTCTGCCTTACACCTGACATATGGACATAATATAAACATTATGTATTTAGAGATTAACACTTAAAATATCTGGTCTAGATGGAAGTTTAAAGACTATCCGGTATCATTTGTGTAGAAATCTGTGGGTTCCTTCTGTATAAAAAGTGTTTTAAACTCTATCAAATAACTTCTAGAGGACTGCTTGATAAAGTAAGTGAGGAAGTACTCTGCAATACCTCTTTTGGTAAGATGGTGACACCATGAGCACCATAAACCCCATTGTAGTCCATACCTAATGCAGATGTCATCACAGCCTTTATTTCCCCTAATACCTGTACAAGTGGCATTGATTGATAGGTTAAAGGGAACCTGTCACCCCCAAAATCGATGGTGAGTTAAGCCCATCGTCATCAGGGGCTTATCTACAGCATTCTGTAATGCTGTAGATAAGCCTCCGATGTAGCCTGAAAGAGGAGAAAAAGACATTAGATTATACTCACCCAGGGGCGGTCCCACTGCGGTCCGGATCCGATGGGTGTCTCAAGTCCGGTCCAGAGCCTCCCATCTTCATTCCATGACGTCCTCTTCTGGTCTCAACGCCGCGGCTCTGGCGCAGGCGTACTTTGTCTGCCCTGTTGAGGGCAGAGCAAAGTACTGCAGTGCGCAGGCGCCAGGACAGGTCAGAGAGGCCCGGCGCCTGCGCACTGCAGTACCTGAGACACCCATTGGACCCGGACTGCAGCGGGACCGCCCCTGGGTGAGTATAATCGAACGTCTTTTTCTCCTCTTTAAGGTTACATCAGGGGCTTATCTACAGCATTACAGAATGCTGTAGATAAGCCCCTCATGACGGCGGGCTTACCTCATCATCGATTTTGGGGGTGACAGGTTCCCTTTAAGGTTGTGACAGGTAGACCTTATTCCCAGATTAGTTTTGTCATTACTCTATAGGGCCAAGTACAGTGGGTACGGAAAGTATTCAGACCCCTTTAAATTTTTCACTATTTGCTTCATTGCAGCCATTTGGTAAATTCAAAAAAGTTCATTTTTTCTCATTATTGTACACTCTGCACCCCATCTTTACAAAAAAAAAGTAGAAATTTTTGTAAATTTATTAAAAAAGAAAGACTGAACAAGGTCATAAGTATTCAGACCTATTGCTGAGACACTCATATTTAAGTCACATGCTGTCCATTTCCTTGTGATCCTCCTTGGGGTGGTTCTACTCCGTCATTGGAGTCCAGCTGTGTTTAATTAAACTGATAGGAGTTGATTTGGAAAGACACACACCTGTCTATATAAGACCTCACAGCTTACAGTGCATGTCAGAAAAAATGAGGTCAAAGGAACTGGCCAATGAGCTCAGAGACAGAATTGTGGCAAGGCACAGATCTGGCCAAGGTTACAACAGAATTTCTGCAGAACTCAAGGTTCCTAAGAGCACAGTGGCCTCCATAATCCTTAAATGGAAGAAATTTGGGACCACCGAAAGTCTTCCTAGACCTGGCTGTCCAGCCAAACTGAGCAATCGTGGGAGAAGAGCCTTGGTGAGAGAGGTAAAGAAGAACCCCCAGATCACTGTGGCTGAGCTCCAAAGATGCAGTAGAGAGATGGGAGAAGGTTCCACAAAGTCAACTATCACTGCAGCCCTCCACCAGTCAGGCCTTTATGGCAGAGTGGCCCGACAAAGCCTCTCCTCAGTGCAATACATATGAAAACCTGCATAGAGTTTGCTAAAAAACACATGAAAGACTCCCAGACTATGAGAAATATGATTCTCTGGTCTGATGAGATGAAGATAGACCTTTTTTGTGATCATTCTAAGCAGTATGTGTGGAGAAAACCAGGCACTGCTCATCACCTGCCCAATACAATCCCAACAGTGAAACATAGTGGTGGCTGCATCATGCTATGGGGGTGTTTTTCAGCTGCAGAGAGAGAACGACTGGTTGTCATTGAAGGAAACATGAATGTGGCCAAGTACAGAGATATCCTGAATGAAAACCTATTTCAGAGTGCTCTGGACCTCAGACCTGGCCGAAGGTTCACCTTCCAACAAGACAATTATCCTAAGCACACAGCTAAAATATCAAAGGAGTGGCTTCAGAACAACTCTGTGACCATTCTTGACTGGCCTAGCCAGAGTCCTGACCTAAACCCAATTGAGAATCTCTGGAGAGACCTGAATATGGCTGTTCACCAACGTTCACCATCCAACCTGACGGAACTGGAGAAGATCTGCAAGGAAAAATGGCAGAGGATCCCCAAATCCAGGTGTGAAAAACTTGTTGCATCATTCCCAAGAAGACTCATGGCTGTACTAGCTCAAAAGGGTGCTTCTACTCAATACTGAGCAAAAGGTCTGAATACTTATGACCATGTGATATTTCAGTTTTTCTTTTTTAACCCCTTAATCCCATCTGACGTACTATCCCGTCAAGGTGGGGAGGGGGATAGTAAGTCATACGCGATCGGCCGCGCTCACGGGGGGAGCGCGGCCGATCGCGGCCGGGTGTCAGCTGCCTATCGCAGCTGACATCCGGCACTATGTGCCAGGAGCGGTCACGGACCGCCCCCGGCACATTAACCCCCGGCACACCGCGATCAAACAAGATCGCGGTGTGCCGGCGGTATAGGGAAGCATCGCACAGGGAGGGGGCTCCCTGCGTGCTTCCCTGAGACCCCCGGAGCAACGCGATGTGATCGCGTTTGTTATGACCCCAATGGCGAGGGTCTCAGAGGAACGTGGAAGTCTGCAGAATACAAAAATCCAGCTCATAGGGCAGTGGTAACTGGGTTGACCATATATCTACTCCTAACGCCAACACTAGAAGTAGCCGGGGATCATTCCTACGTTGATTCTAGATGACACGCGCCAGCCGGAGAATCTAGCTACCCCTAGTAGAGGAAAACAAAGACCTTTCTTGCCTCCAGAGAAGGGGACCCCAAAGCTGGATAGAAGCCCCCCACAAATAATGACGGTGAGGTAAGAGGAAATGACAAACACAGAAATGAACCAGGTTTAGCACAGAGAGGCCCGCTAACTAATAGCAGAATAAAGAAAGGTAACTTATATGGTCAACAAAAACCCTATCAAAATCCACACTGGAAATTCAAGAACCCCCGAACCGTCTAACGGTCCGGGGGGAGAACACCAGCCCCCCTAGAGCTTCCAGCAAAGGTCAGGATATAGATTTGCAACAAGCTGGACAAAAATACAAAACCAAAACAAATAGCAAAAAGCAAAAGGCAGACTTAGCTGATATAACTGGAACCAGGATCAGTAGACAAGAGCACAGCAGACTAGCTCTGATAACCACGTTGCCAGGCATTGAACTGAAGGTCCAGGGAGCTTATATAGCAACACCCCTAACGACCCAGGTGCGGATAAAAGGAATGACAGAAAAACCAGAGTCAAAAAACTAGTAACCACTAGAGGGAGCAAAAAGCAAATTCACAACACGCGTTGCTCCGAGGGTCTCCTACCTCCTTCCTCGCTGCAGGTCCCGGATCCAAGATGGCCGCGGCATCCGGGACCTGCAGGGAAGGAGGTGGCTTACCGAGTGCCTGCTCAGTGCAGACGCTGGTAAGCCTGCAGCCCTGTCAGTGAGATCGGTGATCTGATAGAGTGCTGTGCACACTATCAGATCATCGATCTGTGATGTCCCCCCTGGGACAAAGTAAAAAAGTAAAAAAAAAATTTTTCCACATGTGTAAAAAAAAATAAAAAAATTCCTAAATAAATAATAATAATAATAAAAAAATATTATTCCCATAAATACATTTCTTTATCTAAATAAAAAAAACAAAACAGTAAAAGTACACATATTTGGTATCGCCGCGTCCGTAACGACCCAACCTATAAAACTGCCCCAATAGTTAACCCCTTCAGTACACACCGTAAGAAAAAAAAAAACGAGGCAAAAAACAACGCTTTATCATACCGCCAAACAAAAAGTGGAATAACACGCGATCAAAAAGACGGATATAAATAACCATGGTACCGCTGAAAACGTCATCTTGTACCGCAAAAAACGAGCCGTCATACAGAATCATCAGCAAAAAAATAAAAAAGGTATAGTCCTGAGAATAAAGCGATACCAAAATAATTATTTTTTCTATAAAATAGTTTTTATCGTATAAAAGCGCCAAAACATAAAAAAATGATATAAATGAGGTATCGCTGTAATCGTACTGACCCGTAGAATAAAACTGCTTTATCAATTTTACCAAACGCGGAACGGTATAAACGCCTCCCCCAAAAGAAATTCATGAATAGCTGGTTTTTGGTCATTCTGCCTCACAAAAATCGGAATAAAAAGTGATCAAAAACGGTCACGTGTCCGAAAATGTTACCAATAAAAACGTCAACTCGTCCCGCAAAAAACAAGACCTCACATGACTCTGTGGACCAAAATGTGGAAAAATTATAGGTCTCAAAATGTGGAGACGCAAAAACTTTTTTGCTATAAAAAGCGTCTTTTAGTGTGTGACAGCTGCCAATCATAAAAATCCGATATAAAAAAACGCTATAAAAGTAAATCAAACCCCCCTTCATCACCCCCTTAGTTAGGGAAAAATAATAAAATTAAAAAAATGTATTTATTTCCATTTTCCCATTAGGGTTAGGGCTAGGGTTAGGGCTAGGGTTGTGGCTAAAGTTAGGGTTAGGGCTAGGGTTGGAGGTAAAGTTAGGGTTAGGGTTGGGGCTAAAGTTAGGGTTAGGGTTGGGGCTAAAGTTAGGGTTAGGGTTTGGATTACATTTACGGTTGGGATTAGGGTTGGGATTAGAATTATGGGTGTGTCAGGGCTAGGGGTGTGGTTAGGGTTACCGTTGGGATTAGGGTTAGGGGTGTGTTTGCGTTAGGGTTTCAGGTAGAATTGGGGAGTTTCCACTGTTCAGGCACATCAGGGGCTCTCCAAACGCGACATGGCGTCCGATCTCAATTCCAGCCAATTCTGCGTTGAAAAAGTAAAACAGTGCTCCTTCCCTTCCGAGCTCTCCCGTGCGCCCAAAAAGGGGATTACCCCAACATATGGGTTATCAGCGTACTCGGGACAAATTGAACAACAACTTCTTGGGTCCAAGTTCTCTTGTTACCCTTGGGAAAATAAAAATTTGGGGGGCTAAAAATCATTTTTGTGGGAAAAAAAAGATGTCTTATTTTCACGGCTTTGCGTTATAAACTGTAGTGAAACACTTGGGGGTTCAAAGTTCTCACAACACATCTAGATAAGTTCATTGGGAGGTCTAGTTTCCAATATGGGGTCACTTGTGGGGGGTTTGTACTGTTTGGGTACATCAGGGGCTCTGCAAATGTAACGTGACGCCTGCAGACCAATCCATTTAAGTCTGCATTCCAAATGGCGCTCCTTCCCTTCCGAGCTCTGTCATGCGCCCAAACAGTGGTTCCCCCCCACATATGGGGTATCAGCGTACTCAGGACAAATTGGACAACAACTTTTGGAGTCTAATTTATCCTGTTACCCTTGTGAAAATACAAAACTGGGGGCTAAAAAATCATTTTTGTGAAAAAAAAAGAATTTTTATTTTCACGGCTCTGCGTTATAATCTGTAGTAAAACACTTGGTGGTTCAAAGCTCTCAAAACACATCTAGATAAGTTCCTTAGGGGGTCTACTTTCCAAAATGGTGTCACTTGTGGGGGGTTTCAATGTTTAGGCACATCAGGGGCTCTCCAAACGCAACATGGCGTCCCATCTCAATTCCAGTCAATTTTGCATTGAAAAGTCAAATGGCGCTCCTTCCCTTCCAAGCTCTGCCATGCGCCCAAACAATGGTTTACACCCACATATGGAGTATCAGCGTACTCAGGACAAATTGCACAACATTTTTTGGGGTCCAATTTCTTCTCTTACCCTTGGGAAAATAAAAAATTGGGGGCGAAAAGATCATTTTTGTGAAAAAATATGATTTTTTATTTTTACGGCTCTGCATTATAAACTTCTGTGAAGCACTTGGTGGGTCAAAGTGCTCACCACACATCTATATAAGTTCCTTAGGGGGTCTACTTTCCAAAATGGTGTCACTTGTAGGGGGTTTCAATGTTTAGGCACATCAGGGGCTCTCCAAACGCAACATGGCGTCCCATCTCAATTCCAGTCAATTTTGCATTAAAAAGTAAAATGGCGCTCCTTCCCTTCCAAGCTCTGCCATGCGCCCAAACAGTGGTTTACTCCCACATATGGGGTATCAGCGTACTCAGGACAAATTGTACAACAACTTTGGGGGTCCATTTTCTCCTGTTACCCTTGGTAAAATAAAACAAATTGGAGCTGAAATAAATTTTGTGTGAAAAAAAGTTAAATGTTCATTTTTATTTATACATTCCAAAAATTCCTGTGAAACACCTGAAGGGTTAATAAACTTCTTGAATGTGGTTTTGAGCACCTTGAGGGGTGCATTTTTTAGAATGGTGTCACACTTGGGTGTTTTCTATCATATAGACCCCTCAAAATGACTTCAAATGAGATGTGGTCCCTAAAAAAAAAATGGTGTTGTAAAAATGAGAAATTTCTGGTCAACTTTTAACCCTTATAACTCCCTAAGAAAAAAAAATTTTGGTTACAAAATTGTGCTGATGTAAAGTAGACATGTGGGAAATGTTACTTATTAAGTATTTTGTGTGACATATCTCTGTGATTTAAGGGCATAAAAATTCAAAGTTGGAAAATTGCAAAATTTTCAAAATTTTCGCCACATTTCCATTTTTTTTACAAATAAACGCAAGTTATATCGAATAAATTTTACTACTAACATGAAGTAGAATATGTCACGAGAAAACAATGTCAGAATCGCCAAGATCCGTTAAAGCGTTCCAGAGTTATAACCTCATAAAGGGACAGTGGTCAGAATAGTAAAAATTGGCCCGGTCATTAACGTGCAAACCACCCTCGGGGCTTAAGGGGTTAATAAAATTGCAAAAACTTCTACGTTTGTTTTTTTTAGTCAAAATGGGGTGCAGAGTGTACATTAATGAGAAAAATGAAATTACCAAATGGCTGCAATGGAACCGAGTGAAAAATTTAAAGGGGTCTGAATACCGTACCCACTGTAGATGACATCGATCCCATGAAGCCCGTAATATAATACGCAAAGTCTGGATTCTATTCCTCTGCTGCTTTTCGTACCAGTTCCCTTTACTATGACGTGTTCTATGTACTACATCTGCTGTGTAGCCATACGTTCTAGTAGCTCCTAATGTTTGGGGAACCGCCATCTGTAATATGATGTGAAAATAGCTGTGATGGCGCCGAATTCCATATGTGAATAAGCTGAGAGCAGTGTTGAGCTGGGGCTCGGCTTCAGATGGCTCTCTGCAGTGTTTTTACACAAATGATCATTTTACTGGTTTGTTCTTGACAGGATGTTCTTCCATGGCCCACAAGCTGCACAATTATCGCCACTGTCTTGGGTTTTCTCTTCTTAGTAAAAACAAATTGTGCCGTTGCCTGCTGTGCGTACAAATTGGACTAATTGTCATATTGCATCTGTTGCATTATATTTTAAGATACAAATGCGGCTAAAAACATGAAGACAGTTGATTACTGAAGTGCATATCAAGTCGCCAGTTGACGATTTCAGTATGGCGTTTCTAGTAAAACAGGTTTCTTGTCTTCTTTTTTCTATTTTTTTTTTTTTTTTTTATATATATATATTTATAGTTTGGAACTTCTTTTATGCCCCCCCAAAACCTGAAAGTGTTATAGGCGTGATGCCTTTATTGGCTAATCAGAAAAATTATGATATTTGTAATGTCTCTATGGGCAGAATTGATATCTGGAACGACAGTGGCACTCTTTCTCATCAGTGTTTTGCATGTCGGTACTCATGAAAATAGCAGAGCGGGGAAGAGAACTACAACTCTAGTGCCAACTATTGGATGTAGCAATAATAAAAAAAGTCAATATCATCCTAAGTCATGTGCACGCTTGTTAAAGGGTTAACAAGCCAAACAATAAACTCCATTTACAAACTCGTGTTTGAGTGGTTTGCCCCTCATCAGTGCAAAGGGGATCTGATTGGGTTGGTTTGGAACCCATGTGGAAAGTTTCTCATTGTGGTAAGTGTTGCGTCGTTGTAAGACGTCTTGCAGGCCATACAATGCTTCTCTGGGAATTTAAATATGCAAATAGCCTCTTCAGAGTGGAAGGGGACTTGACATATAATGCCACCTATTGTATGTAGCAATCCTAAAATGAATCTGATTTCACTTCCTTTCATATCAGAGCTTCAAGTAGTATCTGCTGGGCAGCAGCAATAGACATCACTGGCACAGTCAGCTGATGACTGGTGACACTAGTGACATCTGTTGCTGCTGGCCAAAATTCCTTGGTAACACTGGTGCAAATAAAGGATAGGTGGGGAGGACAATTATAAGGGGCAAAGCGGAAGGAGACCACCTGCATCAGGTTTGACTTTGCAGGTTGTAACTCTACCTTTGTTACCTGGTAATGAACTTTGCGCCACCTTCACATGGCATTATACCAACATCTTGAATCTTGAGCATTTTCTTAAAGGGGTTCTCCAATAATGTAAGTCTCAACTGACAGAGAAGCTATATCTTAAGCACTCTTACCTCCCTAAGCCGAGTAGAAAGGCTGTGACATCAAAAGAAATAAATCTTCTCCTTGGCTGACTGAGCAGGGAGGATTGAGGCTAGCAAAAAAATTATTTGTGCTTTGTTAGCTGAGGAGAAGATTTATTTCTTCTGATGGCACAGGTCTTTCTCCTCAGCTCACTGGAGATATGTGTGCTTAGGATACAGCTCTTCTGACAGTTGAGACATGGGTCTCAGACAGTATTTCTTCAGACAGCAGCATGTTCTGACACATGACTAGGATCAGCTGCCATTTGAATTACCTGACATTGACCATTTTATTACATTTTTGGAAAACCCCTTTAGTTAGTTGAAGTCAGAAACTTTTTGTGAATGGAGAGTTGTATTTTTGGAGTGCATTGTCTTAACACTGGAATGGATAAAGTCTGTCTGTGCAAATTACATACTGTTCAAACCAAGCACAGGCGCTCTATGCACCCTTGGCGTGGCTGTGCTGTTCTGTGCACCTTATCAGCTACTTGTTTGCCTTCTATCTAGACTCCTGTAATAAAACCAAAGCTGGCAATCAACGAAGAGGTGGATGGGGGGGGACAGAGATAGAGGGAAAGCAAGTAGGTGGGAGGATGCGCAGAGCTCGTGTAACTGGCTTGAACAGTCATTTTGTGATGACAGACTGCATTAAAGTCTGCAGGATGTATGTATGCAGCACTCTGCAATCTCCATTAGTAGCCCGCAGTGGGAAACATGACTACAGGCTAAAAGACTTATTACAAGAATACCAGGGTTATGCAAAGTCAACACTACTGGCACTGTCACCAGCTGTAACATATGGAGTCCTCCACACTGGGTACATCTCAGTTCTGATTAATTTAGTTGTCTAGTCTGGGGATTGAATATATTTAAGGGTCAGGATCTGAATTAATTTTTCTGTATGGGAATCTAAATTGATTTTAGGGTTCGAAGTGTGAATAAATTTGGGGTCTTCGATCTGCTTTAATTCTGCTATACATGGTTTGAATTAATTTTGAAGTATAAATTAATTGTGGCTTCTGACGTCTAAAGTCTGAATTTATATAATGGTCTGTATTGATTTTGCTGTATGCTTGGTTTTTAGCCATTTTTCCACATTTTTTTTTAAGTAAACTAAATGGTTAGGCTCCATAGTTAAGAATTATTTCAGGGTTCCTCAATGTTAAAAAATGTTGGGAATCTGGAAGGTATAGAAAAGTCTGTCCACCAAGTCCATTCCCCTACCCATTCCTGCATTGGGCCTGGAAAACCACATCCTTTTTAAAGGGAATTTGTCAACAGGGTTTTGCTATGCAGTCTGATAGCAGCATGATGTAGACACAAAGAGCCTGATTCCAGGGACTTTTCACTTACTGGCTTGCTTGGTTCATTTTTGATCGAATCCCTGTTATAATTGACCCAGAAGCAGCAGAGCTAAGACCTCTGGGCTGTGTATAACCCCGCCCACATTCCTGACTGGCTGGCAGCTTCCTTAGTACATAGTACATTGTCAGCAAGCTGCCAATCAGTGGTGGGGGTGTGGTTACATAGAATAGCTTGACTGGTCTGCACATAATGTGTAGTCCTCGACTGATAATCTCCTGCTAATAAAACATAGTATTGTGATCTGTCAGAATAGAACATTATTTAAATCGCATGTTAAATGTCGAAAAGAAGTAGTTGATTAACGTTTTTTGGTCATAGAAAATGTCGACAAGCAATTTTCTCATTTGTTCATCTGTTTTTACAAGGTTCTGATTTTTTTTTTTTTAAATAAGTGTGTCTGCGCAATGAATGCCACAAAACTCAATTCACACATTCCCCCCTACTTGGATTTTTTTTCCAAGTCATTATATGGCATAATTAATTGGGCCATTGAAAAATACAAATCGTCCCGTGAAAAAAGCCCCCTATGACTGTGTTGAGTGAAAATTAAAAAAAAAAAAAAAAAAGGTTAGGGCTCTTGGAACAAAGAGGAAAAAACAAAAGCCCAGAAATAAAACATGGCCGGTTTCTTAAAGGGTTAAGGACACTCTGTGCGCTCGGTGGGGCTTTAGCTTGCTTTTTTGTAGTTTGAATTCTGTAGCTCGATGATGAGATCGTCTGTGGCTAGAAATGCTGGAACTTCGGTGAGGGAAGTTGCAGGTTTGGTTGGGACTTGAGTTATTGGCCTCTGTGTGCTGTCATCTCATGTCAGAAAGGATTAATCTTCCCGTCTCCGTGGACTAAACAGTCCTCGCTGCCCGTGCTGTGTGTTCTCTTTAAGCGCTGGCATTGAGCCTAGATGGCCACATCCAAAGGAGGCGGAACGGTAGTAAAATAGTTCCTAATTCTGAAGTGTGTCACTTAATCCGTATTTTACAGCAGTAGAGTGACTGGCAGGGGATATCTGTGTAATTGATCCCTCTATTAACGTTCCCCTTTTCAAAAAGCAAAGGCTATGTAATTACACCTCACGGGCGCGCAACCAGGCGAGGAGCAAACTTCTTGGGTCTTGCTTCTTTATTCTTTTTAACCTCACATCTTACTAAGCTATGAGCCACCTTAAAGCTGATTCTAGACCGCACGATAAGCTGTCTTAAAGTAGAAAAAAAAAAAAAAATATATATATATATATATATATATATATATATATATATATATAGTAAAATGGTGACCATTATTATATTTATACGATGTGTGTGTGTAGCATGTATGCATAATAAATATACATATGCATTTAATGTGTGTGTGTGTGTATATGTACATATTGCAATTTTTGACCAGAAGTCTCTTGTTTTTCAGGTCTCTGCCTGACGAGGTACTAGTAGTGCAGACATGTTCCGGAACAGTCTGAAAATGCTTCTCAGTGGCGGAAAATCCAACAGGAAAAATCGTTCCAGTGGTAAGACTTTAACTGTAGTTTAAAAAAATATATACCTGTATGTACTCGAGTATAAGCCGACCTGAGTATAAGCCGAGACCCCTAATTTTGCCACAAAAAACTGGGAAAACTTATTGACTCGAGTATAAGCCTAGGGTGGGAAATGCAGCAGCTACCGGTAAATTTAAAAAGTAAAAATAGATACCAATAAAAGTAAAATTGATTGAGACATCAGTAGGTTAAGTGTTTTTGAATATCCATATTGAATCAGGAACCTAATATAATGCTGCATAAAAGGTTAATGATGGCCCCATAAGATGCTCCATAGAATATTATGCCCCATATAATGCTGCACAAAGGTTGATGGCCCCATAAGAAGCTCCATAGAATATTATGCCCCATATAATGCTACACAAAGGATGATGGCCCCATAAGATGCTCCATAGAATAATATGCCCCATATGCTGCTGCTGCGATTAAAAAAAAAAAAAAAAAAAGACACTGCCCTCTCGTTGCTGGTAGAGAGGTGCCGGTGTCCTGAGCAGGCGGGGACACCGGCGCGCTATGGGGGCCAGGTGCGGGAGTCGCCGCTGGCTCAGGACACTGGCACTTGTGATATTCACCTGTCCCCATTCCACCTCCGCGCGCCGCTGTGTCTTTCGGGTCTCTGCAGTGACTGTTCAGGCAGAGGGCGCGCACTAACCACGTCATCGCGCCCTCTGACCTGACCGTCATAGGCAGAGGACGCGGAAGACACAGCGAGGCGGTGTAACGGGGACAGGGGAATATCGCATGACTCACCCCCTCCTGGCGCGGTCTCTGCTTCTCCGATGGTCTCTGGCGCCAGCAGCTTGTTCCTGTGTTCAGCGGTCACATGGTACCGCTCATTAATGGTCTGTATTAAAAACTGAGAAAGAAAGCAAAATTAGCAACCTTGCAGTTTGCACACTGGCCATTGGGGATCTTTTACATTCATATTGCTCATCCTTTCAGAAAGAATTTGCTGAAGTTTTCTTGTCAGCAGAAGCAGGATTACAATGACAGATAAAACTTCTATACTGGGTTGATAATACAGGATCCACCAATCACAATAGGTGATGTCCCAGCTTACCCTGCTCCCCCGCTCTTCGCAGTGATGTTTACACTCACTCATTAGACACGTTAATACTAAAGATAGGGATCCAGCTATTGGGTTTAATGTGCACGTATTGTTTCCTGAAACAGGAAGTTGGTGTCTAAAAATAAAGCCAAAGTGCCCAGTGTGAAAATTGTAAGATTTCTATTTTTAGCAATCCAGAAATGACAACCACAGGAGACTCCTGCAGCCCACGGGTTGTCATGCCAACCCATCGGCACCCCCGTGGTCTTGACTGGATTAGTGACACGCTTCTGGCATGGCCATGATAATTGCCAATGTCAGAGTTTGACAGCGGCATTTAACTTGTTAACTGCTGCAGGTGGATTGCGATTCCAAACGTGGCAGGTAAGGGCAGGTAAGGGCACATGTCAGCTGATGAAATCAGCAGACATGTGCTGGAAAACATGCGTTCTCAGCGCCGGAGCCTGCATGGAGTGGAGGGACACGACCTATGACCTGTGTATACGTCATAGGTCTTGAACGGGTTAGTAAAGATTGTAATGTGTAAAATTTATTAATTTTTTAAATTTAACACAATAGGCCATTTTCTGATGATTGTTTCCCTTTATGCTTTGAACAGTTCTCATTTAAATTAATTGCTGGCCATGTGATGTACTGGGTTCCCCAGAGGTGCTATGTGTAAGGCACTTTTCGCTCTGGCTAATAAATGAGGGTCTTGAATATGAGACTTTATTCCTTTCTAATAAGGTAATTAAGAATTGGTTTTCTAAACCAGACGACCCCTGTTGGCTATGTCATTAGGTTCCTAAAATAAAACCTTTTTTTCATAAAATTCAATAATTATTTTACATACATTATATAAATCTGTTTGAATTTGGCCTAAACAAAATGGCAAAATCTAACGATGTAATTGGTGACCTCTGCGGCTCTACCCGAATTGATGTCACAAGCCATTCAGAGCCGCTGAGCCCACTGATGGGCTGCAGCATTCATGACGGGATTTCTGCGCTGCAGACTGTAGCCCGCCTTTGGATCAATGGTGGAGGCTCCTCTCTGCCCGCATTGAAGTCACAATCTTCTCAGAGCTGCGAACTCCGGTTTTGGCTACTGTACTGTCGACGTGATGTCATTGCTGCATAAATTAGCAGACATCGGGAGCAGGGGTGGAGACTAGGCACCGGACCCTGGTAGGGGAAGTAAAGAAAGTTGTTTGTTTATATACAGTATATTAAAAAAAAAAAAAATCTTCAGTTGGGTATTGGTAGGAAGGTTTTCAAAACTGGAAAACCCCTTTAAGCCTACAATACACTTAAAATAGCTGTCAATCAAATGATGTTTTGGCTGACCGCTATCACTCAAGACTCCTCCAAACACAGGTGGCCGCCGAGTGCTCATGTACTGTCTGAGAGCACCGCGTCTAGGCTCCTATAGCAGGGGCTTATTCACCGTCAAACACAAGGCCCCCACACACATTAGAAATGGTGGGTTCGGACAATAGTTATCTAATGTGGACGAGGACCTTTACTTTCCCGTTGAATATACATTCACACTCAGCCAAACCATATGGATGAGGAAGTCAGAAGACACGGCTGTCAGCTGACAATTATCTAAGGGGCATGGCCACCTTAAAGGGGTTGTCTGGCCTAAGAATATTGATGATTGGCACGCCCATCGACCAGCTGACTTAATCTATGCTCTGCCGTACCAGCTACTTTTACCGTATAAAATCTGGCCGGACCTGTAAACTACTGATTGGCGGAGTGTCTGATTCCAGATTTTAGGTTTCAAAGGAAAGATCGTCAGTATCACAAAGCTGCAGAACACCTTTAGGTGCCTCTGCAGTCTGGGCTATAGAGTGTGGTCATGAATAAGACTTCAAAATTAACACACACAAACCATACAAAACACATACACACACACCATACAAAACACCCACACACCCACACACACCATACAAAACACCCACACACCCACACACACCATACAAAAAGCACACCAATTATAGCTTTTTTTCCTTAATAGACTATAATGAAAAATTGCCAAATAAGAGCACTAATTGAATTACACCATATGAGAATTGTTAATTTTGAAGTCTTATGCATGACCACACTCTATAATCCAGACTGCAAAGGCACATAAAGGTGTTCTCCAGCTCTATGAAACTGATGATATGTATAGTTATAAAAAGTTACATGTCGGTTTTAAGGCAATCATTTGGAAAGACCTTGCTCATAGTTTTGTATATATAATATATAATGTGTGTCTATATATTTGTGTACATTATGTGTTTATATATACCTCGAGTGAAATACGTATTCAACATGTCACCAGTTTTCTAAGTATACAGTATATTTATTTCTAAAGGTGCTATTGACATGAAATTCTCACCAGATGTTGGTAACAACCCATCCAGTTCACACAGGCAAAGAAATCAAACCATAGATGTCCATAAATTAAGTTGTGTAATAATGAGAAATGACACAGGGAAAAAGTATTAAACACATGAAGAAAGAGGTGCAAAATGCCATGGAAATTCATGTCACCAGCTGAAATCTGTATCAGTAATTAGAAAGCAATCCTGCCATTTAGTGAAAAATATCAGCTGGTTAAACTGATGGTTAATACGTGTCTCATTACCAAGGTGTCACACATGAAACATCCCATGATGGGTAAAACCAGTGACTTGTCTCAGGACCTTCACAACCTTATTGGTGCAAAACATATTGATGGCATTGGTTACAGAAGAATGTCTAAAATACTGAAGGTTACAGTGAGCCCTGTTGGGTTCAAAATCCGGGAGTGAAAAGAACATCATTTTACCATAAACCGACCATGACCAGGTGCTCAACGCAAGATTTCAGACAGGGTGAGAAGAATTATCAGACGAGTTGCCCAGAGCCAAGGACCACCTTTGGAGAGCTGCAGAAAGACCTGGAATTAGCAGGTACAATTGTTTCAAAGAAAACAATAAGTAATTCACTCAACCTACATGGCCTGTATGCATGCTCAACCTGCAATACTCTGAACACCATATTTCTGAACTAAAAGCATGTTCAAGCACGTTTAACGTTTGCTCAACAACATTTAGACAAACCTGTACAATATTGGGAGAATATAGTCTGTCAGATGAAATCAAAATTGAACTCTTTGAATGCCATAATACACACCATGTTTGGAGGTCAAAAGGCACTGCATATCACCCCCTAAACACCATGCCAACAGTGAAGATTGATGGTAGGAACATGTTGGTGTGGGGCTGTTTTTCATCATACTGCACTGACAAGCTTCATATAATTGAAAAATTGATGAATGGACAAATGTACCAAGACATTCTTGATAAAAATCTGCTGTGATCTACCAGGATGATGAAGATGAAACGAAGGTAAACATTTCAGCAAGAGCATGATCCCAAACACACAGCCAAGGAATCCAATAGAACATTTAAGGAAGGAACTAAAGCTTAGAGTTCAATGAAGGAGCCCACAGGACCTTCAGGATTTGAAGAGTGTTCGTGTGGGCCAAAATCATACTTGAGCAATGCATGCGACTAGTTTCTCCATACAGGAGGTGTCTTGAAGCTTCATCACCAACCAACAAAGGTTTTGTACTAAGTATTAAATAAGGGTGTTCAATACTTTTTTCCTGTGGCGTGGTTTGATTGTTTTGCCTGAGTGGATTGGATGGGTTGTTACCAGCATCTACTGAGAATTTCATGTCAATAGCACCTTTAGAAATATATTTACTTAAAAAATTGGTGACATGTTCAATGCTTATTTCACCCACTGTTGTTACATGTTGGCTGCAAGGCAATCATTTTGGAAAAACCTTGCTCATATGTCCTCATCCTGTTCTTCATAAATGTATGATCAGACAGGATGGACTTCTGGTCGCTGTAGAATCTCTTCAGCTATAAAATTCCACCTGTCCATTCCCTCCGGTATCCAGTAGGAGGCAGCACGCTGCCATGTTAGATTACCTAGTCACAGGGACTGATTTTAGGAGGATTCTTGCCGATGTGTCACTGTTTTCATGTTCTGTAGCCCCAGACGTGTCTGGCATCTGATTGAGAACAACAAATAAGACTTATTTCTGGTGTAACTTCTCCCTTTGTACAGCTGTCCTCTATTAATGAGAAGTGTATGATTAATAGGAGAGGCGTTATGTCCTGACTGTTCGCACAGAATTGTTAATGGGAGACAGGATGTAAATTTCACTAAGCGGAGTTCTGGAGATTCTTAAAACTTGTCATCCCTTGTATATACACGTTATCTCCCTATGTTCACTCTTTGCTTTTTAGCAGCTATTTTTTTCTACCTACAAGTTTTTGTTGCTTTTTTTTCAGCATTTTACTTGTATATGGTTGAACACTAGCGCTTCCTCCAAATCCATAATTAAGGAAAAACTGATTTGTACGCTGTCCGTTCCCAAGATATAGCTACATAATTGTGCAACACTGCAGTGCTTGCATACACCACTGTATAGCAGGACAATATATGCAATACCACATATGTAGAAACCAGTTGTGGACTCTAATAAGAAATCATCAGCAAGAAGTCTAGTAAGTGCTAGCGGAACACTGCACGAAAGTAAGGTGCAATTTATTTAATAGTAAATGGGTTGTATCCAGAAAACAAAGCAATTCACGTGCTAAATGCTAAATAATACACTGGTAGAATGATCAAGTCTGTATAGATTGTATAGATTGTTAAAATAGCTAAACCAAAAAAAGTTTAGCCGTAGGTCCTGATAACGCGGGCAACAGAAGTGACCACCAGATGTAATAGTCTTGTGTATGTCTATGTTTTGTATTGCTGTATTCCTAAAAGTCCATTATATTAAATAGTAAACACCATAAAAAAAATTGAGACTCCAGAATTGCGTTTTTGCAGTCGCAACACATTCCTAAATAATGCAATAAAAGTCATTGTACTACAAACTGGTATCAGTAAAACTGTCAGGTTGCTATGCTAAAAAAACAAACAAACAAACAAAAAACCTCAGACAGAATGAGCGTAGGAGAAATAGCTTTATGGGTCTTGGAAAATGACGACATATAAACAAATTTTTTAAAATTAAAATAATAAATAAAACCCAAAAATCAATGGCAAAATGACAAGGTGTTGTTTCATCTGCTTTTGGATTTTTCAGTATATTATTTGGTAAAGTGAATGGTGTCATTTAAAACTGTATCTCATCCTGCAAAAAAAAAAAACAATCATTGCTGTGTCGATGGAAAAATAACAAGTTAATAGTAAGTTATTCCTCTTGGGAGAAGATGGGGTTGGCTGAAAACAAATGTGTAAAACCTCTCAAATTGTCCGTGACAGGAAAATGTTGAGTATAGATTGGGCCCAGTGTCCAAAACCAACGTCACTTTCATGGGTGGGGCTGGTATCTGCTTTTCGATGCTTTTTCTCCTTACAATGAGCACTGACAGTGTGCTCTTGTCAGTGAGGGAGCGCACTGTCACTGTGCATTAAAAAGAATATTGCACAATGACAAGATCTGTTGGACTTGACAACTGACCCATGCAGGGATTAGCCCAGCTCCTGAAATGGATGTCACTGATGACCCTTCATTTTAGGGTGGGGCAGAAGCTGCGACAGTAACGGCAGCCTCTGCCCCCGATGACTTCTCATTTGAGCATTTCAGCATGCAGTGGGGTTTCTCAAATGAAATGTCATCAATCAGGAAGTTGGTGTAAAAAAACAAAACAAAAAAAAAATAGTGAGGGAAGAATTTTTAATTAAAATGAATTAGAGAAGCAAGTTTATTGTATTAGGCTAGTTTCACATTTGCGGTTAAGTCCGCAGCATATTGTCCGCAACCGCAAACTCATGCAAACGTCTGATAACGCAGCATTTTTTATCCGCATCAGCTTACACATGATGGTAAAAAACCCCGCAGCGTTTGCATGCGTTTTTACATGTTTGCGCTTTTTATGCGCATGCGTTTGATATTTCCAGGAGTGTGTGTCTTTAATGGGCGTGTCTAAATCAGTTCCTGGACATGCGCAGTCCGAAGTACACAAGCGCATCAAACGCATGCGTACGCAAAGACATGTGTACGCATGTGTTCCCATAGATTGTAATGCGTTTTTTTGCCGCATTCCTAGCGCTAACAATCGCATACGTTTCTAGGCGGCAAATTGACGCCTCTAAAATTACTACATTTAGCGTTTACTGCGCCAAGCCGCATGCGTCGTCAAACGCAGCAAAACGCAACCGATCGCAGACACCTGCGTCCCTAATGTTAACCCCTTTCTGACCTCGGACGGGATAGTACGTCCGAGGTCAGATCCTCCGCTTTGATGCAGGGCTCCGGCGGTGAGCCCGCATCAAAGCCGGGACATGTCGGCTGTTTTGAACAGCTGACATGTGCCCGCAATAGCGGCGGGTGAAATCGCGATTCACCTGCTGCTATTAACTAGTTAAATGCCGCTGTCAAACGCTGACAGTGGCATTTAACCGGAGCATCCGGCCGGAAATGAGCGCATCGCTGACCCCCGTCACATGATCGGGGGTCAGCGATGCATCAGAATGGTAACCATAGAAGTCCTTGAGACCTCTATGGTTACTGATCCTGGCTAGCCGTGAGCGCCACCCTGTGGTCGGCGCTCATAGCACACCTTCAATTCAGCTACAAAGCAGCGATCTGATGATCGCTGCTATGTAGCAGAGGCGATCGAGTTGTGCCAGCTTCTAGCCTCCTATGGAGGCTATTGAAGCATGGCAAAAGTAAAAAATAAAAAAAAATGTGAAAAAAAAATAAAAATAAAAGTTTAAATCACCCCCCTTTCGCCCCATTCAAATAAATCAATAAAAAAATCTAACCTACACATATTTGGTATCGCCGCTTTCAGA